>NW_027276964.1:0-252274 GCF_030028105.1 Mobula birostris | reverse complement strand
AAGGGGGTTGGAGGAGGGCTGAGGGAGAAAGGGAAATTGAGGCAGTTGGAGAGAGATGGGGTTGGAGGAGGGCTGAGGGAGAAAGAGGGAAATCGAGGCAGTTGGAGAGAGATGGGGTTGGAGGAGGGCTGAGGGAGAAAGAGGGAAATTGAGGCAGTTGGAGAGAGATGGGGTTGGAGGAGGGCTGAGGGAGAAAGAGGGAAATCGAGGCAGTTGGAGAGAGATGGGGTTGGAGGAGGGCTGAGGGAGATTGAGGGAAATCGAGGCAGTTGGAGAGAGATGGCAGGGGAAGTGTGCTGGAAGAGATGCAGAGAGTTGGAGTTGAGGAGGGAGGTGAAGGGATGAAAATGGAGTGAGATGGAGGGAGGGGGAGCGAAATAGAGGAAGTTGGAGGAAGAAGGAGGGAAGGGTTTGGGATGAAGGGAGTTGGAGGGAGAAGAGGAGGGAAGGACAGATGGAAGGAGTCAGAGGGAGAGGAGGTACACAGAAGGAGGGAGATGGAGATGGAGTGGAAAAGGGGAGGGGAGGGCGAGGGGAGATCTTTATTTATTTATTGAGATATAGTGGGAGTAGGTCCCTCGGCCCTTTGAGTCATGCTGACCAGCAATCCCCCAATTTAACCCCGGCCTAATGACAAGATAATTTACAATGACCAATCAACCTACCAACCGGTAGGTCTTTGGACTGTGGGAGGAAACCCATGTGGTCACGGGAGGAATGTGCAAACTCCTTGCAGACATCGACAGGAACTGAATGCAGGTCGCCGGTACTGTGAAGCGTTCTGCTGACCACTACGCTACCTTTCTGCCACGTGGAGGAAGACAGGGAGGAACAGAGAGAGTTGGAGGGAGGGATGGAGGTGGAGTGAGACGGAGGGAGAGGGAGGGGAAGGGAGATGGAAGGGGACACAGGAAGAGGGTGGGAGATATCACCCACGTCTTTGAGCTGTATTGGCCATTACCCAGGCACAGCAAGATCCCAGTAGTGGCGTAGGTGATGAGGACACCCTAACCCCGAGGACCTGGGCGGAAAGCAATGGACTTGGCGGGAGGGGGGTGGGGGTTGGAGTGAGCCTGGCCCTGTCCTCGGTCCACAGTTTCCATGACGTGTGAGAGCGAAGGCTTTGTCGGTGAGATCACACCTCCTGCTGCCTTTGTGGCAAGGCAGCTTCCTGCCCACGGGCTGCTGAATCGGAACTCCAGACACACTGGCCTGCTCGGCAAGCTCCCCTCCAAGGCTAGGGAGAGGCCAGGCGGGGGTCCAGGCACCTCCCCACCCCCAAGGAACCCGGTGAGGAGGGATCGGGGAATGGCATGGGGAGGGGAGGGGGTGGGAGAGCTGGCAGTGAATGTCGGGCCGTGGGAAGATGTTTTGGTGATATACACAAAGCATTGCTCACCTCGAGTTCACAGGAGATCTCGGGGGGGTGGGGGAGGTTTAAGGAGACGGAATTGGGGGATCTAATCTCCACAGTAATACACACACACACACACACACACTCAACAGGTCAGGCAGCATCCACGGGGAGGAATAAATAGTCAACGTTTCAGGCTGAGACTCTTCATCAGGACTGGAAAGGAAGGGGGCAGAAACCGGAATAAGGTGGGGTGGGTGATAGGTGAGACTAGGTGAGGTGGGAGGTGTGTGGATGAGGGAGGGAGGATGAAGTGAGAAGCTGGGAGGGGATAGTGAAGGGGGAGGGTGGGTGGCAGAGAGTTATTGGGAGATAGGTGACAGTGACTGTTGGGGAACGTGCCCCATTTGCAGATGAATTAAGAAGTTTGGGGGGGCAGTCAACAGATTAAATAAAAATCAGAGGTAAACTCAAGTGCATGACCCAGTTTTTCTCTCCACAAGCGCTCCCTGACCCGCTGAGTGTTTCCAGCACTTTCTGTCTTTGATTCGGATTTATAACTTTCTGTACAAGGACACACTGGTTCAACCTTTGACAATGCTAGAGGGCACAGTGGGAGGCTACTGACTTATGGCTCTAGAAAACCAGGTTCAGTTCCCACTTCCAGCTGTGTGTGTGTGTGAAACTGTGTGAGTGTGTGTGTCTGTTTAAGTATATGAATGTGTGTGTGTGAGTGTACGTTAGTCTGAGTGACTGTGTGTGTGTGTGTGTGTATCTGTGTGAGTAACTGTGTGTGTGTGTGTGTGTGTGTGTGTGTGTGTGTGTGTGAGTGACTGTGTGTGAGTGTGTGTATCTGTGTGAGTGACTGTGTGTGTGTATGTGAGTGACTGTGTGTGACTCTGTGTGTGTGTGTGTGTGAGTGACTGTGTGAGTGACTCTGTGTGTGTGTGTGTGTGTGTAACTGTGTGTGTGTGTGTGTGTGACTCTGTGTGTGTGTGTCTGTGTGTGACTCTGTGTGTGTGTGTGTGTGAGTGACTGTGTGAGTGACTCTGTGTGTGTGTGTGTGTGTGTGTGTGTAACTGTGTGTGTGTGTGTGTGTGTGACTCTGTGTGTGTGTGTCTGTGTGTGACTCTGTGTGTGTGTGTGTGTGTGTGTGTGTGTGTGTGTGTGTACGTTCTTCCCATGACTTTATGGGTTTCCCCCGGCTATTCCAGTTCCCTCCCACATCCAATGTGCAGTGTTGGCGGGTTAACCAGTCGCTATAAATTGCCCCCTGGTGTGTGAGTGAAGGGTTAGAGTGAAATGGGGATGGATGTGAGCGTGTGGTTGGAAGGGGGTGGGAGGGCTGAAAGGCCTGTTCTCCTCTCCCGGCTGTTTCTCGTTCCACTTTCTCTCTCTGTGAGCTCGGCAGGGGTAGGGTGAGGTTGCCAGAACGTTCACTTCCACAAATCGACAGGGTGACTGTCAGCAGCTGGGGGAAGCATGGACCCCAGAAATCCCTTCTCCTGCACAGTGAATGGGATCTTTCTGTGCACCCACAACACCCTGAGGAGAGCTGATCAGGACGAGGCCTTTCAGCCTGCGTGAGTCTGTGAGATCCCATGTCTAGCCCCGGCACCAGTTCCTTTGGAGAGGCTGACGGGGACCTGACAAAACGAGGAGCACAGACAGAGCAGACAGTCAATACTTCTCCTCAGATCAAAGGTCCTAAAACTCCAGGGGCTGAGCGGGTCAGGCAGCATCTATGGAGGCGAATAAACAACCGAAGTTTGGGGCTAAGGCCCTTCATTCAGGTCACTGCCCCCTTCCTTTCCAGTCCTGACGAGGGGTGTCAGCCTGAAACATCGAACGTTTAATCCTCTCCGTAGACGCTGGCTGACCTGCCGGGTTCCTGCAGCATTTTGTAGCAATGGCTGTGGACCCCCAGCATCTGCAGAATCTCCGGCCTTTTGCTGTCCGTCTCAACGTTTCAGTCCACTCGTCGCAAATAATGCTTCCGTTTCGTCATCCCCTTTCTTCTGAATTCCAACGTATTGCTGAGTGAAAAACACAAGAGATTCTGCAGATGCTGGAAATCCAGAGCAATGCACACACAATGCTGGAGGAACTCAGCAGGCCAGGCAGCATCCATAGAGAGAATAAACAGTCTCGGCCAGAAACGTTGACTATTTAATCCCCCCCCCCACAGACGCTGCTTGAACTTCAGCATCTTGTGTGTGTTATTCTGAGATTTCCAGCACCTGTAAAATCTCTCGAGATTAAAACCAGAGGGGTGGGTTTAAAGCTCAAAGTTCAAAGTAAATTAATTATCAAATTATGAGTATGTTACCATATGATACCTTAAGGTTCATTTTCTTGCAGGCATTTACAGGGAAAAAGAAATACAATAGAATTTTACTAAAAACTATACATAAACAATGACACACACACACAATGCTGGTGAACGCAGCAGGCCAGGCAGCATCTCTAGGAAGAGGTACAGTCGACGTTTCAGGTCGAGACCCTTCGTCAGGACTGACTGAAAGAAGAGCTAGTTAGTCCTGACGAAGGCTCTCGGTCTGAAACGTCGACTGTACCTCTTCCTAGAGATGCTGCCTGGCCTGCTGCCTTCACCAGCATTTTTTTGGGTGTGTTGTTTGAATTTCCAGCATCTGCAGATTTCCTCGTGTTTGCGTTTTTACATAAACAATGAGTCCATCAAACACGAACGTGCAGGGAAAAAGGATGCAAACAAAAGCAAACCAACAATTGAAACAAGATGCAAAGGACAAATTGCACAGTTATGAATACTAACATCGTGAACGTGAGTTGTCGAGTCCTTCAAAGTCAGTGCATTGGTTGCAGAATGAGTTCAGTGTTGAGCTGAGTGAAGTCATCCACACTGGCTGACGAGCCTGGTCGTTGTCGACAGCCCCTGAACCTGGTGGTGTGAGAGTGACGGGAGTAGAGAGGAGGGAGTAGAGAGAGCAGGGAGCAGAGAGAACGGAGCCTGGTCTGGATGCTGCTTTCCTGCGACAGCATTCCTTGTAAATCTACTCAAGGGTGGGGTGTGATGGGCTGTGGTGTGTGAGAGGGGATCCGAGGAAAAATCTCCTCCCCAGAGGCGTGTTGGAATCCGGGGCACACCCTTGGGGAGGGGGGTGGAGGCAGAGACTCTCACAACATTGAAGAAGTATCTGGACGAGTACTGAATGACCGAGGCAGGGAGGGGAATGAACCAAGTGCTGGGGAATGGGATCAATTGTAGGTGGGCCAGTAGGAATACAGTGGGCTGAAGGATCTGCCGGCTGATGGCTCTATGACCATCCCAGGACCCAACCTAACAAACCACTCTGCACTGACTCCTGGACACTTGGGGACGAAGGAGGGAGGGAGTATCCCATTGCCGAGCGAAATCTGCTGACTCTGCGTGCACCTGCCCTGCTCACTCACCACGTCCCTAAACTGGCTGCGGTGCCTCCCTCCACACCCCCTTTCCCCTGGGGTGGGGGGAGTCATCCTTCCTGTCCTTTGTCCTCACCCTTCCTGCCGGGACTTTGAGACGGTTTATAGCACCAGCGATCGCTGATCGGCGGTTCCGTTCCGCCCCGCTGCTGCCTACAAAAAATTTGCATGTTCTCCCCGCGACTGGGTGCGTTTCAAAGACGTACAGGTTAGCGTTAGTAATTGTGGGCATGGCAACACATGCGGGCTGCCCCCAGCGCATCCTCGGGCGGTGTTGGTCGCTGTGTTTTGACGTGCGTGTAACAAATAAAGCCAAGCTAACCTGATCTGAAGTTCACCCGCTAAACCCCAGCTCCCCCCACCCCGTCTACACTGTCAGCTCAAGCCCTCCTCCCCCATTACTCCTGCTCTGCAACAGCAACAAGCAGAGACCCCTCACACGCCTGTCCGTCCAGTGGGTCGTACGGTCACACAGCGTGGAGAGAGGCCCTTCGACTCATCTCATCCGTGCTAGCCTGAGCTTGTCCCACTCGTCTGGGTCCCCCTCAGTCCCCGATCTGAGGGCCCTGTTAGAGCTTTCTCAAGAGGTAACCAAGAGGATAGAGGAGGGCAGGGAAATAGATGTTATCTACGTAACACAACCATTGACAAGATTCTGCAAGGAAGGTTGTTCTGTGAAGTCAGATCACACGGGATCCAGGGAGAGCGAGCTGCAGTAAATGGATACATAATTGGCTCGCTGGTGGGAAACAGGGAGTGATGGTGGAACACATATCAAAGTTGCTGGTGAACGCAGCAGGCCAGGCAGCATCTCCAGGAAGAGGTACAGTCAGCGTTTCAAGAAGGGTCTCGGCCTGTAACATCGACTGTACCTCTTCCTAGAGATGCTGCCTGGCCTGCTGCGTTCACCAGCAACACTGATGTGTGTTGCTTGAATTTCCAGCATCTGCAGAATTCCTCGTGTGATGGTGGATGGTCATTTCTCGGACTGTGTCTGGCAGTGTGCTGCAGAGACCGATGGTGAGATGCTCGTTGCTCAATATCAGTTTAAAAATGTACTTGGAGAGAACGTATGAGGCAAATTCCACGGCATATTGTCAGTGTTCGTAAACCTGATTCTGATTCTGAAGGCGCGGTTACTCAGTTTGCAGATGACATGAAAATGGTGGAAGAACAGGTTTACAGATTACCGTGGGCTCTTGCACAGCTGGGTAAGTGGGCAAAGATATGGCAAATGCAGTTTAAGTTGGGTAAGTGCAAGGTGTTACATTTTGGGAAGTCAGATGGACGGTAGGACTTTCACGGCGAACAGTAAACAAGGGCTGTACAACTCACGTTCTCAGTATTATTTATTTATCCGCACAATGCGTCTGTCAGTCTTTGTTAGTGTATAGCTTTTCTTAAGTTCAATTGTATATTTTTTTATTTTCCTGTGAAAGTCTGCAAGGAAATGAATCTCAGGTCTGTAAATGGTGATGTACAAGTACGTTGATAACAAACATACTCTGCCTTTGACTTTGAGATCTGTGTGGACTGTAGTGGACTCTGAGGAGTACAGGTACATAGTTCCCTGAAAGTGGGCTCACAGATAAACGGGGTGGTGAAGAAGGCCTTCATCAATCAGGGTATTGATTAGGGGCAATGCTGGAGGAACTCAGCGGGCCAGTCAGCATCTATGGGAAAGAGTAAACAGTTGACATTTCGGGCTGAGACCCTCATCAGAACATTAGAGAAGCTGGCACATTATTTTGCAGTTGTACGAGACGCTGGTGAGGTTATAACTGAAGTGCTTGGTTACCTCGTTATACAATAGGTGTTATAAAGCTGAACAGTTTATCGGCATGACACCACTATTCCTCTCTCTACACCAGTGATTTTGTAATCCGTAGTGATTTTATGTCTTTGCTCTGTAGTGCTGCCTGAAAAGCATAAGTTTCACTCAGATTCTGATTCTGAAACGGTGCAGCAGAGATTTGTGGGGATGTCACGGGACCGGCGGGAGTGAGTCGCAGAGAGGCTGGACAGGCTGCAACTTCATTCCCCGGAGCGTAGGAGACGGAGGGGTGACCCTACCGAGGTGTGTAAACCATGAGGGGCACAGGTAAGGTGAGTCATCACGGTCTCTCTCCAGGGGAAGCCAGAGGCACAGAAGTGAGGAGAAAGTATAAAGATTTGATAGTATAAAGACCTGAGGGTGGTCAGTGTATGGAGCGAGCTGCCAGAGGAAGTGGTTGAGGCAGGTAGATTTAAAATCACCTGGGGAGGTAGGTGGATAGGTAAGGGTTGGGGATATGGGACAGACATGGGCAAATGGCCCTAGTTAGACGGACATCCTGGTCAGCATGGGCCAGTTGGGCTGAAGGGCCTGTCCCTGCTGGCTCCAAGGAAATGAATTCCTCCTCTCACTTTCACGCGGGCATCGAGCGATGGAGACGCAGGTCACTGAACCACCTCTACCTCCTGGTGTGTGTGTGTGTGTGTGTGTGTGTCTGTGTCCATGTGTGTGTGTGTGTGTGTCTGTGTCCATGTGTGTGTGTGTCTGTGTGCCTGTATGGGTGTGTGTGTGTCTGTATCTGTGTGTGTGTGTCAGTCTGTATGTGTGTGTGTGTGTGTGTGTGTGTGTGTGTGTGTGTATGTGTGTGTCTGTATGTGTGTGTGTGCTTGTGTGTGTGAGTCTGTATGTGTGTGTGCTTCTGTGTGTGTGTGTGAGTCTGTATGTGTGTGTGTCTGTGTCTGTATGTGTGTGTGTGTGTCTGAATATGTGTGTGTGTGTGTGTGTGTGTGTGTGTGGTGTGTGTGTCTGTCTGTGTGTGTGTCCATGTGTGTGTGTGTGTCTCTGTGTGTCTGTGTGTGTATATGTGTCTGTGTATGTGTCTGTGTGTGTCTGTACGTGTGTCTGTGTCTGTATGTGTGTGTGTGTATGTGTGCGTGAGTCTGTGTGTGTATGTATGTGTGTGTGTGAGTGTGAGTGTGAGTCTGTATGTGTGTGTATCTGTGTGTGTGTGGGTGTGTGTATCTCTGTGTGTGTGTGTGTCCATGTGTGTGTGTGTGTGTGTCTGTGTCTGTATGTGTGTGTGTGTCTGTCTGTGTGTGCCTGTGTGTGTATGTGTGTGTGTGTGTGTGTGTGTGTGTGTGTGTGTGTGCGCATGCCTGTGTGTGTGTGTCTGTATGTGTGTGTGTATGTGTGTGTCTGTATGCGCGCGCGCGTGGTTCAGGGTCTCTGGTTTCCTCCCACATCTCAGTGGTGTCTGGGGTCCGTGGCTTAACCTCCCCCCCCCCCACACCGGTGTGTGGATGAGGACGTAGAATCTGAGCAGAGTTGGTGGGAATGTGGTGATGGCATCCGTTAGTCTCGCGAGACCATGGATCTGCACCTGGAAAGTCTTCACTCTCCAGGGCGCAGGCCTGGGCAAGGTTGTATGGAAGACCGGCAGTTGCCCATGCTGCAAGTCTCCCCTCTCCACAACACCGATGTTGTCCAAGGGAAGGGCACTAGGACCCATACAGCTTGGCACCGGTGTCGTCGCGGGAGTTGCCAGAACGAGGTTGAAGGCAACGTCGGGCTGCCTTAGGGACTCCAGCTCCGGATTTGTCCTCAGGGTTTACTCCCGAAGCCTCTCCCATGAGTGGGTGTGGCCGCAAGGCAGCAGAGATTTGAAATCAGAGTTTTCCCTCTCTTAGATGGACCGCCTTCCCAGGCTGACGAACTCCATCCACCTGAAGCATTGGTTTTAAGGCGCCAGAACCCACTTTCGCCCCTTCTCCTGTCAGTAGAAACAGTTCCGCTGGGCTTAGAGGCTAAACCACACGAGAAGGCCAGGAGTTGGACTTGGTTGTCAGAGGCTATTTGAGGTGCACACCGTGAGGAGCACTTTTATGTAGAGGGAGCTCGTCCCCACTACCACCCCTCGGCTTGACAGCCTTGGAGCCTGTCTTCTTCTTGGGAATGTGGGGGAGGGTGAAATGGGGATCTGGGGGTTGGTGGTCTGCACAGACCGGATGGGCTGAAGGGCTTTCTTCCCTGAAGAGTCTCTGAAGGCCTCAGGGAAGGAACAGAGGCTGCAGCCACATAAGGCATAGAGGCAGTTGGTGAAGTCGGGCCTGTGTAGGAAGATAGGGCTTTGAAAGTCACGTTGGAAACATTCAGAACGCTGGTTAGATGCAGCTGGGAGTTCTGCATTCAGTTCTGGTCTCCCCGTTACTGCTAGAGGATGTGGGGGCTCTGCAGCGGGTGCAGAGGACGTTCACCAAGGATGCTGCCTGGAAATTTATAAGATCACGAGAGGCAAAGATAGATTGGACAGTCAGTATCTTTACCCCGAATATCCAATATCAGAGGGTGTGCATTTAAAATGAGGGGGGTAAACTCAAAGCAGATATGCAGGACATGGTGGTTCACACACAAAGTGGGGCCTGGGGTGCTGGCAGAGGCAGGTATGAGAGCGGCACTTAAGGAATTCTTCGTGGATGTGCAGGCAATAGAGGCAGACGGGGGAGACACGAGTGTCTGCAGGTGCTCGGACATTAGGAGTAACACACACAATGTGCTGCAGCGACACTCTGAGTGGAAAGGCTGACATTTTGGTCAGAAGGGATTCATTTAGTTTGTATTATTATCAAGTGTATCAAGACACAGTGCAAAGCCTGTCTTGCATACTGTTCTTACAGATCAGATCATCACACAGTGCAATGAGGTGGAACTAGGTAAAACTATAACAGAATGCAGAATTACGTGTAACAGCTACAGAGAAAGTGCAACGCAGGCAGAACAATAAAGTTTCAGTCATTAATCTGTTTTACCAAGAAGTTTAATTAATTCAGCACATCGTGAAGGGCCGACGTATTCCTGCACTCTACTGTTCTGCGTGTTCCTGTGCCCACTCTGCGCATTCCTGTGGCGTATCGTTCTGCGCATTCCTGCGCTGTAATGTTCTGCACTCGATGTTGAATGTTTCATGATGCATGCTCCCTTCTCCCCACTCACACCAAGGATGGAACGCGGTCTGAGATCTGAGCAGCAGGGGGGCCCTGGCGAGAAACCCCGGGCGCTGTCGCCATGAGCACGGCCGTGAAGTCGGAGCTGGTGAGGTGGTTCGAGGAGACGCAGGCAGACGGCCTCCGACAGGGGGATGGCCTTCCCTTCTGGTATCACGGTCTCTGCAGCCGCAGGTAAGAGATTACCCCCTCCCAGCTCCCAATCCCCACCCAGACCCTCACCAACAACCCCCACACTTGAACCCCCACACCTCCCAAACCTCGCCCAGACCCCTCACCCAACACCCCCCACACCTCCCTCCCAAACCTCGCCCAGACCCCTCACCCAACACCCCCCACACCTCTCTCCCAATCCTCACCCAGACCCCTCACCTGAACCCCCACACCTCCCTCCCAATCCTCACCCAGACCCCTCACCCAACACCCCCCACACCTGAACCCCAATCCCCACCCAGACCTCTCACCTGAACCCCCACACCTCCCTCCCAATCCTCACCTACACCCCTCACCAACACCCTCCACACCTGAACCCCAATCCCCACCCAGACCCCTCAACAGAAACCCCCCCACCTGAACCCCAATCCCCCAACTCCCAATCCCCACCCAGACCCCTCAACAGAAACCCCTCCCACCTGAACCCCCACCCCCCCAGCTCCCAATCCTCACCACTCACCCAACACCCCCC
This sequence comes from Mobula birostris, assembly GCF_030028105.1. Taxonomy (NCBI): domain Eukaryota; kingdom Metazoa; phylum Chordata; class Chondrichthyes; order Myliobatiformes; family Myliobatidae; genus Mobula; species Mobula birostris. The sequence continues at coordinate 241,796 of NW_027276964.1, read as the reverse complement.
CACACCTGAACCCCAATCCCCACCCAGACCCCTCACCAACAACCCCCCACACCTCCCTCCCAATCCCCACCCAGACCCCTCACCAACAACCCCCCACACCTCCCTCCCAATCCTCACCCAGACCCCTCACCAACAACCCCCCACCCCCAACTCCCAATCCCCACCCAGACCCCTCACCAACAACCCCCACACCTGAACCTCCATCCCCCAGCTCCCTATCCCCACCCAGACCCCTCACCAACAACTCCCCACCCCTGAACCCCCACCCCAATTCTCAATCCTCACCCAGACCCCTCACCAACAACCCCCACCCCCCAGCTTCCAATCCCCACCCAGACCCCTCACCAACAACCCCCACATATCCCTCCCAATCCTCACCCACACCCCTCACCAACACTTCCCCACACCTGAACCACCACCCCTGACTCCCAATCCCCACCCACACCCCTCACCAACAACCCTGAACCCCCACCCAGACCCCTCACCAACAATCCCCCACACCTGAACCCACACCCTCAACTCCCAATCCCCACCCAAACTCCTCACCAAACCCCCACACCCTCCCTCTCTCCCACACCTCTCCCCAACCCCACCCAACCCTCACCTGAACCTCCCAGCCTCTCCTTCTCCTACCCCTCACCCAAACCCCTCATCAACAACCCTGAACCCCCACCCCCTCCCTCTTCCACACCTCTCCCCCAACCCCTCACCTGGACCCACACCCCCTCCCCCTCTCCACATCTCTCCCCCACCCCTACTCCACCCCTACAGCTGCCCCATCCACACATTATCCCCACTCTTGTCACAACTCCCACCCACATGTGTCATCCCGTCTTTAAAATACTTCTTCCTCTTTGGAATGTATATATCCTGCACCTTTGAAATTGCTCCAGCCTTTGCTGCTTTGCCATCATCCCTGCCAGTGTTCTTTCCCAATTAATTTTGGCCAGCTCCTCTTGCATGCCTCTGTAATTCCCCTAACAGTAATACTGATCCATCTGACTTTAGCTTCTCCTTCTCAAATTGCAGAGTGAACTCTATCATATTGTGATCACTAGTCCCCTAGGGGTTCCTTTACCTTAAGCTCTCTAATCAATTCTGATTCATTGCACAACATCCAGTCCCGAGTAGCTGATCCCCTCGTGGGTTCAGCTTTGAGCTGCTAAAAAAGGCCATTTCATTGGCACTCTACAAATTTCCTCCCTCGGGATTGAGCACCAATTTAATTTTCCTAATCTATCTACATATTGAAATCCCCCATGACGATCGCAACATCGCCCTTTTTACATGCCTTTTATCTCACATTGTAATTTGCAGCCCTGGCTACAGTTTGAAGGTCCATCAGGGTTTCCTTACCCTGAGCCAATAATATCAAAAATGATACCAAAAGTTTTTACAGATATATAAAAAGTAAAAGAGGGGCGACAGTAGATATTGTCCACTGGAACTGATACCGGAGAGATAGTAACAGGGGATGAGGAAGTAGCAGAAGAATTGAATAAGTATTATGCATCACCATTCACCGTGGAAGACAGCAGTAGTATGCTGGAAGTTCGAGAGACTCAGGGGGCAGAAGTGAGAGCAGTTATTATTGCCAGGGAGATGGTTCTTGGGGAACTGAAAGGTCTGAACCTGCTGGACTACACCCCAGAGTTCTAATGTCACTGCACTCTTCAAGAAGAGAGAGAGAGACAGAAGAAAGGAAACTATAAGCCACTTAGCTTTGACCTCAGCCTTTTCTGACTGGCGGCTGGTGAGTACTGGTGTTCGACAGGGGTCTGTGTTGGGACTGATTCTTTTTATATTATATGTCAGTGACTTGGATGACCAAGTTGAAGGTTTTGTGGCAGAGTTTGCAGATGATATGAAGATAGGTAGAGGGGCCGGCAGTTTTGAGGAAGCAGAGAGGACTTGCACAGATTAGAGAATGGGCAGAGGAGTGGCAGATGGAATACAGTGCTGGGAAGTGCATGGTTGTGCACTTTGGTAGAAAAAGATAAAAGGGTAGACTATTTTCTAAATGGAGAGAAAATTCAAAAATCTGAGGTGCAAACAGACATGGAAGTCCCTGTGCAGGATTCCCTAAAGATTAATTTGCAGGTTGAGTCAGTGGTGGGGAAGACAAATCTGATGTTAAACCATAAGACATAGGAGCAGAATTAGGCCATCCGGCCCATCGAGTCTGCTCCACCATTCAACCATGGCTGATTCTTTTTCGCTATCGCCTCCTCAACCCCAATTCCCAGCCTTCTCCCGTAACCTTTGATGCAATGTCCAATCAAGAACTTTTCAATCTCTGCCTTAAATACACCAACGACCTGGCCTCCACAGCTGCCTGTGGCAACAAATTCCACAAATTCACCACCCTTTGGCTAAAGAAATTTCTCCTCATCTCTGTTTTGAAATCCCGAGGCTGTGCCTTCTTGACTTAGATTCACCCCACCACGGGAAACATCCTTTCCACATCTATTCTGTCTAGGCCTTTCAACATTCGAAAGGTTTCAATGAGATCCCCTTCGCCCTTCTGAATTACATAACATTCATGTTAACATTCGTTTCACCAGGACTAGAATATAAAAGCCAGGATGTGATGTCGAGGCTTTGTAAAGCACTGGTGAGGCCTCACTTGAAGCATTGTGAGCAGTTTTGGGTCCTTTATCTAAGAAAGGATGTTCTGAAACTGTAGAGGGCTCAAAAGGAGTTCACAAAAACAATTCCAGGATTAGAAAACCTAGAAAACCTACAGCACAATACAGGCCCTTCGGCCCAGAAAGCTGTGCTGAACATGTCCTTACCTTAGAAATTACCGAGGGTTACCCATAGCCCTCTATTTTTCTAAGCTCCATGTACCTATCCAGGAGTCTCTTAAAAGACCGTATCGTATCTGCCTCCATCACCATCGCTGGCAGCCCATTCCACGCACTCACCACTCTCTGTGTGAAAAAACTTACCCCTGACATCTCCTCTGTACCTAATTCCAAGCACCTTAAAACTATGCCCTCTCGTGCTAGCCATTTCAGCCCTGGGAAAAAGCCTCTGACTATCCACACGATGTGCTTCTCATCATCTTGTACACCTCTATCAGGTCACCTCTCATCCTCCGTCGCTCCAAGGAGGAAAGGCCGAGTTCACTCAACCTATTCTCATAAGGCATGCTCCCCAAACCAGGCAACATCCTTGTAAATCTCCTCTGCACCCTTTCTATAGTTTCCACATCCTTCCTGTAGTGAGGCGACCAGAACTGAGCCCAGTACTCCAAGTGAGGTCTGACCAGGGTCCTATATAACTGCAACATTACCTCTCGGCTCCTAAACTCAATCCCACAGTTGATGAAGGCCGATGCACCATATGCCTTCTTAACCACAGAGTCAACCTGCACAGCAGCTTTGAGTGTCCTATGGACTCAGACCCCAAGATCCCTCTGATCCTCCACACTGCCAATAGTCTCACCATTAATATTATATTCTGCCATCATATTTGAAGCACCAAAATGAACCATCTGGGTTGAACTCCATCTGCCACTTCTCAGCCCTGATTTGCATCCTATCAATGTCTCTCTGTAACCTCTGACAGCCCTCTACACTATCCACAACACCCCCAACCTTTATGTCATCAGCAAATTTACTAACACATCCCTCCACTTCCTCATCCAGATCATTTATAAAAGTCACGAAGAGTAGGGGTCCCTGAACAGATCCCTGAGGCACTGACCTCCATGCAGAATATGATCCGTCTACAACCACTCTTTGTCTTCTGTTGGCAAGCCAGTTCTGGATCTACAAAGCAAGGTCCCCTTGGATCCCATGCCTCCTTACTTTCTCAATAAGACTTGCATGTGCCTTGTTGAAATCCATATACACTACATCTACTTCTCTACCTTCAATGTATTTAGTCACATCCTCAGAAAATTCAATCAGGCTCATAAGGCCTGACCTCCCTTTGACAAAGCCATGCTGAATATTCCTAATCATATTATATCTCTCCAAATGTTCATAAATCCTGCCTCTCAGGATCTTCTCCATCAACTTACCAACCACTGAGGTAAGACTCACTCGTCTATAATTTCCTGGGCTATCTCTACTCCCTTTCTTGAATAAAGGAACAACATCCGCAACCCTCCAATCCTCTGGAATCCAACTTGATGCTTTCCAAAAGCTCCGGCAGATCCTCTTTCTTAATATCTATGTGCTCAAGCTCTTCAGTCTGCTGTAAGTCATCCCTACAATCGCCAGGATCCTTTTCCGTAGTGAATACTGAAGCAAAGTATTCATTAAGTACCCCTGCTATCTCCTCCAGTTCCATACACACTTTTCCACTATCACACTTGTTTGGTCCTATTCTCTCACGTCTTATCCTCTTGCTCTTCTCATATTTGTAGAATGCCTTGGAGTTTTCCTTAATCCTGGTCTATCAAGGCCTTCTCATGGCCCCTTCTGGCTCTCCTAATTTCATTCTTAAGCTCCTTCCTGCTAGCCTTATAATTTTCTAGATCTCTATTATTACCTAATTGTTTGAACCTTTCATAAGCTCTTCTTTTCTCCTTGACTAGATTTACAACAGCCCTTAAACACCCTTCCATCCCTTCCCTGTCTCATTGGAACGTACCTCTGCAGAACACCACGCAAATATCCCCTGAACATTTGCCACATTTCTTCTGTACATTTCCCTCAGAACATCTGTTCCCAATTTATGCTTCCAAGTTTCTGCCTGATAGCCTCAAAATTCCCCTTACTCCAATTAAACACTTTCCTAACTTGTCTGTTCCAATCTCTCTCCAATGCTATGGTAAAGGAGATAGAATTGTAATCACTACCTCCAAAATGCTCTCCCACTGAGAAATCCGACACCTGACCAGGTTAATTTCAGGTACAGCCTCTCCTCCTGTAGGCTTATCTACATATTGTGTCAAGAAACCTTCCTGAACACACCTAACAAACTCCACCCCATCTAAACCCCTCGTTCCAGGGACATGCCGATCAATATTTGGGAAATTAAAATCTCCCACCGCAACAACCCTGTTATTATTACACCTTTCTAGAATCTATCTCCGTCTGCTCCTCGATGTCCCTGTTACTATTGGGTGGTCTATAAAAAACATCCAGTAGTGTTATTGACCCCTTCTTGTTTCTAACCTCCACCCACAGAGCCTCAGTAGACAATCCCTCCATGACTTCCTCCTTTTCTGCAGCCGTGACACTATCTCTGATCAAAAGTGCCACACTCCCACTCCCTCCCTGTCCTTTCTGAAACATCTAAAGCCTGGCACTCGAAGTAACCATTCCTGCCTCTGAGCCATCCAAGTCTCTGTAATGGCCACAACATCATAGTTCCAAGTGCTGATCCAAGCTGTAAGCTCATCCACTTTATTCATAATACTCCTCACATTAAAATAGACACATCTCAAACCATCGGTCTGAGCACATCCCTTCTCTATCACCTGCCTATCCTCCTTCTCACACTGTCACCAAGCTTTCTCTATTTGTGAGCCAACCGCCTCTTCCTCCGTCTCTTCAGTTTGGTTCCCACCCCCAGCAATTCTAGTTTAAACTCTCCCCAGTAGCCTTAGCAAACCTTCCTGCCAGGATATTGGTCCCCCGGGAGTCAAGTGCAACCCGTCCTTTTTGTACAGGTCACTCCTGTCCCAAAAGAGGTCCCAATGATCCAGAAATCTGAATCCCTGCCCCCTGCTTCAATCCCTCAGGCAGCATTTATCCTCCAGCTCATTCTATTCCTATACTCACTGTCACGTGGCACAGGCAGATTGAATTGCTTGTCATTATGAAGGGCGTTTGATAGATCTGGGCCTCTGCTTACTGGAATTCAGAAGAATGACGGTGACCTCATTGAAACCTATCAATTGTCAAATGGTATCGACATAGTGGGTGTGGAGAGGATGCTCCCTATGGTGGAGAATCTAAGACCAGCGGACACAGCCTCAGAAAAGAAGGGCTTCATTTTAAAATGGAGATGTGGAGGAATTTCTTTAGCCAGAGGGTAGAGAATTTGTGGAATTTGTTGCCACAGGTGGCTCTAGAGTTCAAGTCATTGGGTTTATTTAAGGCAGAGGTTGATAGACTCTTGATTAGTCAGGGCATGAAGGGATGTGGGTAAAGGCAGGAGATTGGGGTTGAGAGGAAAATTGGATCAGCCATGATGACATGGTGGAGCAGACTTGATGGGCCAAATGGCCTAATTCTGCTCCCATATCTTATGGTCTTATGGTTCCAGAGGACTGGAAAATTGCAAATGTCACTCCATTCTTTAAGAAAGGAGGGACACAGAAGAAAGAAAATTATAGGCCAGTTAGCCTGACCACAGTGGTTAGGAAGATTCTGGAGTCTATTATTAAGAGTGAGGTTTCAGAGTACTTGGAGGCACATGACAAAATAGGCTAAAGTTAGCATGGTTTCCTTAAGGGGAATTCTTTGAGGAAATAACAGGCAGGATAGACAAAGGAGAGTCAGTGAATGTTGTTTATTTGGATTTTCAGAAGGCCTTTGACAAGGTGTTGCACATGAGGCTGCTAAACAAGTTAAGTGCCCATGGTATTGGAGGAAAGATCCTAGCATGGATGGATGATTGGCTGAAGGCGAAGAGTGGGAATAAATGGGGCCTTTTCTGGCTGGCTGCTGGTGACTAGTGATGTTCCACAGGGGTCTGTGTTGGGACCGATTCTTTTAAAGTTATACATAGTGTATGATTTGGATAATGAAATTGATGGCTTTGCACCCAAGTTTGCAGACGATATGAAGATAGGTGGAGAGACAGGTAGTTTTGAGAAAGCAGGTTGTTTGCAGAAGGACTTGGACAGACTGGGAGCAGATGGAATATTGCAGAGCACTTGGAAGAGGGACTAAAGGTGTAGTGTATTTTCTTATTGGGGAGAACATTCAAAAATCAGAGGTGCAAGGGACTTAAAAAGGATTCCCTAAATGTTAACTTGCAGACTTGAGTCGGTGGGAAGGAAGGCAAGTGCAATGTTAACATTCATTTTGAGAGGACTAGAATATAAAAGCAAGGATGTAATTCTGAGGTTAATAAGGTTTATGTCAGACTGCACTTGAAGTATTGTGAACAGATTGGGCCCCTTCTCTCAGAAAAGATGTGCTGGCAGGGGAGGTTCTCAAAAATTCTCCCAGCAATGAAAAGCTTTACATATAAGGAGAATTTGAAGGTTCTGGGCCTGTACTTGCTGGAGTTCGGAAGAATGAGGGAGTATCTCATTGAAACCTATCGAATATTGAAAGGCCAAGATGAATGTGGAGAGGATATTTCCAACAGTGGGGAAGTTTAGGACCAGAGATCACCCAGTGATCCTGAAATCTCCTCCTTACTCACCAATCTCTCTCCTCTACCCTCTAACCGACTCCCCTCCTATGTCCCATTCCCTTCCCTCTGATCTCCATCAACTGACTCCCCACTCCTCTCTCAGCTCACATCTGCCATTGGGTGTTTGCAGAGACGCAGAGCGGCTGTTGCAGGGTCGACCCATGGGATCTTACCTGCTGCGTCTGAGCGAGAGCCAGGGGGGGATGGTGCTTTCTTACAGGTAGGTGAGACCCCCCCCCCGCCCTCACCCACTCCCACCCTCGCATCCCACTCACTGCACTGCTGTCCAACCCTACCCTCCGCAGCACACACTCTCAAAGCCCAGGGCATTAATGCTGTGAAGATTAGCTTCACGAAGCAACTGCACAGTTCATTACAGACACGATAAGTCTCTGTAATTCCAGTAAATCACACATAACTTACTGGAAGGATGCCATCAAGCAGGAAAGAATGCAGAGAGATTTACAATGACGTTGCCTGGACTGAAGAGATTGAGTTATGGGAAGAGCTTGAGCAGTTTGGGACTTTTCCAATGGAGAATGAGAGGTGGCCCTTACACAGGTTCAAAAAACTTAAAACACCACAGTAAAGTTCAAAGTAAAATTTATTATCAAATTACATATATGTTACCATATACCACCTTGAGATTCATTTTCTTGCAGGGATTTACAGCAAAATAAAAAAATTACAATAGAATTTGCCAAAAATTATACATAAACAGACAACCGATTTGCAAAAAACAAATTGTGCAAATCAAAAAACGTATTTACTGAGAACATGAGCATGAACACAGAATACACAGTCATTTCCCCCAAGTCCAGGGATTCAAGAACCAATGGCGTAGGCTTGACGTGGGAGTGGGAGGGGGACAGGGAGATTTAATAGAAACCTGAGGGGTAACTTCTTCACCCAGAGGGTGGTCAGTTTATGGAACGGGCTGCCAGAGGAAGTGATTGCAGCAGGTAGATTAATGACATGTAGAAGATACTTGGAGACGTACATGGATAGGAAAGGTTTAGAGGAATATGGACAGGGACACGAATAGGAAAGGTTTAGAGGAATACGGACAGGGACACGGATAGGAAAGGTTTAGAGGGATATGGACAGGTACACGGATAGGAAAGGTTTAGAGGAATACGGACAGGTACATGGATAGGAATGGTTTAGAGGAATACGGACAGGGACACGGATAGGAAAGGTTTAGAGGGAAATGGACAGGGACACGGATAGGAAAGGTTTACAGGGATACGGACAGGTACACGGATAGGAAAGGTTTAGAGGGATATGGACAGGTACACGGATAGGAAAGGTTTAGAGGGATACGGACAGGTACACGGATAGGAAAGGTTTAGAGGGATATGGACAGGTACACGGATAGGAAAGGTTTAGAGGGAAACAGGCAAGTACACAGATAGGAAAGGTTTACAGGGATACGGACAGGTACACGGATAGGAAAGGTTTAGAGGGATATGGACAGGTACACGGATAGGAAAGGTTTAGAGGGATACGGACAGGTACATGGATAGGAAAGGTTTAGAGGGATACGGACAGGGACACGGATAGGAAAGGTTTAGAGGGAAACAGGCAAGTACACAGATAGGAAAGGTTTAGAGGAATACGGACAGGTACATGGATAGGAATGGTTTAGAGGAATACGGACAGGGACACGGATAGGAAAGGTTTAGAGGGAAATGGACAGGGACACGGATAGGAAAGGTTTACAGGGATACGGACAGGTACACGGATAGGAAAGGTTTAGAGGGATATGGACAGGTACACGGATAGGAAAGGTTTAGAGGGATACGGACAGGTACACGGATAGGAAAGGTTTAGAGGGATATGGACAGGTACACTGATAGGAAAGGTTTAGATGGATACGGACAGGTACACGGATAGGAAAGGTTTAGAGGGAAACAGGCAAGTACACAGATAGGAAAGGTTTACAGGGATACGGACAGGTACACGGATAGGAAAGGTTTAGAGGGATATGGACAGGTACACGGATAGGAAAGGTTTAGAGGGATACGGACAGGTACATGGATAGGAAAGGTTTAGAGGGATACGGACAGGGACACGGATAGGAAAGGTTTAGAGGGATATGGACAGGTACACGGATAGGAAAGGTTTAGAGGAATACGGACAGGTACATGGATAGGAATGGTTTAGAGGAATACAGACAGGGACACGGATAGGAAAAGTTTAGAGGGAAATGGACAGGGACACGGATAGGAAAGGTTTACAGGGATACGGACAGGTACACGGATAGGAAAGGTTTAGAGGGATATGGACAGGTACACGGATAGGAAAGGTTTAGAGGGATACGGACAGGTACACGGATAGGAAAGGTTTAGAGGGATATGGACAGGTACATTGATAGGAAAGGTTTAGATGGATACGGACAGGTACACGGATAGGAAAGGTTTAGAGGGAAACAGGCAAGTACACAGATAGGAAAGGTTTACAGGGATACGGACAGGTACACTGATAGGAAAGGTTTACAGGGATACGGACAGGTACACTGATAGGAAAGGTTTACAGGGATACGGACAGGTACACGGATAGGAAAGGTTTAGAGGGATATGGACGGGTACACGGATAGGAAAGGTTTAGAGGGATACGGACGTGTACACGGATAGAAAAGGTTTAGAGGGATACAGACAGGTACACGGATAGGAAAGGTTTAGAGGGATACGGACAGGTACACTGATAGGAAAGGTTTAGAGGGTTATGGACAGGTACACGGATAGGAAAGGTTTAGAGGGATACGGACAGGTACGCGGATAGGAAAGGTTTAGAGGGATATGGACAGGTACACTGATAGGAAAGATTTAGAGGGTTATGGACAGGTACACGGATAGGAAAGGTTTAGAGGGATACGGACAGGTACATGGATAGGAAAGGTTTAGAGGGATACGGACAGGTACACGGATAGGAAAGGTTTAGTGGGATATGGATAAGTACACGGATAGGAAAGGTTTAGAGGGATACGGACAGGTACACGGATAGAAAGTTTTAGCGGGAGATGGCACAAACACAGGAAAATGGTTCTAGCTTAGGCAGGAACTGGGCTGACATGGTCCTTTTGGGGCTGAAGGGCATCTCTTCCTGGTTTTATTGATATTGAGTGTGAGGTTGCTGTTGTGTCACCACCTAGCCAGCCCATCTACCTCACGGCTGTATGCTTCCCCGTCGCCACTTGAGATCCTGGCAGCAATAGTGACGAATTGGCAGGTGGCCCTGGAGTTGTTCTTAGCCACACGCAGAGAGCAGAGTGTACCTGTTCCAGTTGTAGTTCTGCCTCTGCACCCAGGAAATGTCCACTCTGTTGTCGAGGGTGAACCGCACCGCCACAGATACCGGAAGAGTCAAAGTCATGTTTATTGGCAAAGAAAAGCATATTTACAACAGCATCACAGGCAGCGCAGCATCGGATACACAGCATTCACAAGAAAACAAAACATAAATGAAACACAATTTTTACAAGGTAGAACACAACTAGATCAAAATGAACATTGTGATGCAAGTGGTCACAGTGTTTCTGTACCGAGACAGTGATCGGGGTTGAGCTGGTCGGTTCAAGAACCGAATGGTTGAAGGGAAGTAGGTGTTTCTGAACCTGGTGGTGTGGGACTTCAGGCTTCTGTACCTCCTGCCCGATGGGAGCTGTGAGAAGATGGCCTGGCCTCGATGCTGGGGATCTTTGATGATAGGTGTTGCCTGCTTGAGGTGGTGGGGAGGGATATATTGGGCAGAGTTCACTCTTGTCTGCAGATCCTTGCATTCCCGTGCATTCGAGTTGCCATACCCGAGCGGGATGGAATGAACCCGCAGTGTAGGGGACTTGAATTCTCTGGATCAACATACCCGGCCCTCAGATCCCGTCCCTCTATGACTGTCCCTACCCATACATGACTGGGTTGGTTCGCCCATGTGGTTTTGCTACACCCATCTTGGGGATTGGTGGGGAGGTTGGGGGAGGAGGTGGCAAGGCAGGACTCCTCCCTCAGCTGTCCTCCTTCACCCTACCTGAGGGAATAGAGCGGGTTTGGGGCTAAGGTGAGGGGTGTGTGGTGAGTGGTTGTGGGGATAGGATGAGGAGTGTGAGATGAGTCTTTGGATGCGTGGGCATTGAGGGGTCCTTCCAGGTTGGAAGATATCTCCCAGATATTCTGATCTGGGATGGGGTGTGGATACTCCGAATGAGGGTAGGGTGAAACATGCAAGTGGATCCCAGGGGGATGGTGTGATAGAGGGTGGATTTTCAGGAATAGAAAGGGGTGTGAGGGGATGTCCCAAGATGGGATAAGATAGAGGCTTGATATGAATCCCATGATGTTGGGGGTAGGGAGATGGTCAATGGAAGGCCCAGGATGGGATATTTGAGGTGAGGGATGTGATGGGGTTGAGGGGAAAGGGATGAGGTTTGAGGGAAGGGATGGGATAGGGCCAGGTGAGGGATGTGATGGGGTTGAGGGAATGGGATGAGGTTTGAGGGGCAGCCCAACATGGGATGGGATTGGTGGGGGGTGTTGGAAATGAGTCCCTTGATGGTAGGGTGGATCTCCTAGGATGGGAAGGGGTGAGGGAATGTGCTGAGAAGGGTGATGGGTTGGGGAGGTGGATATGTCCCAGGATAGGAGGAGGGTGCCGGTTGTTTCCACAACCCACACACCCACCTCCTTGGGTCTGAAGCTTCTGGGGACAGTCGCCATGGTAATGTTCCCCATCCACTCTTCCCCCAGCGGGATGGGTCGATGTCGGCATTTCATCATCCGCCAGGTGGACAGCGGCTGGTACACGATCCTGGGCGATGACAGGCTCCACAGCAGCGTTACAGATCTCCTCAACTACCACAGGACCGTCCCCATCCTCCCCTTTGCCGAGTACCTCACCACGCCCTGCTACAAGGTACCCACAACACGTCGTCATTGGAAGGAGCAGTGGGGAGGGGGGCGGCTGTACTGGACAGGGTGGTGAAGTAGGCATAAGGGAAACTTGTCTCCATTAACCGGGGCACAGAATACAAGAGCAGGGAGGTTATGGTCCAACTTTAGAAACCACTGGTCAGGCCACAGCTGGAGCACTATGTGCAGTTCTGGTCCCAGACTCTCGGAAGGAGGTGAAGAGGAGATTGCCCAGGACGTTGCCTGGGACGGAGAGTTTCAGTTCAAGCAGAGACAGGAGAAGTTGGGTCAGCTCATCCTGAGGGGCAACCTGTTGCAAATGGACAGTGTTATGAGGGGCGTGGGTAAGGTAGAGAGTTGGAGAGTGGGAAACAGCTGCCCAAAGAAATGTGGTTGAAACTAGAGGGTTTAGAGTGAGGGGGGAAGAGGGTTACTGGGGAGCTGAGGGGGAAATTTTTCCCCCATGGGGGGGAGGTTGGAATCTGGGATGCATTTGGGGGGGGTGTGGAGGCAGAGACTTTCACAACATTGAAGAAGTATCTGGACAAGCACTGAATCACCGAGGCAGAGAGGGGAGCCAGAAGACAAGAGAGAATTCCTAGGTGAAAGGTCAGACTACAATCCCCAATACTTGGGGTGAAAGCTGACTTCTGACCTGGGTTGAGAGGGAAGAGAGTGACCCCAAACCCCATGGTGAAAGGTCGGGTAGTGATCCCGGTCCCTGAGGTGACAGTTCAGGCACCAAACTGGGGTGAAAGATCAGGCAGGGACTCCAGGAACAGGTTGAAAGGTCAAGGCAGTGATCTGGAGAAAGAAGGTCAGACATGACCCAAGGCGCAGGTTAAAAAGGTGGTAACCCCAGTTCCTGAAGTGAAAGGTCAGGCAGTGAATCCGGAACCCAGGGTGAGAGGCCAGGGGGTGAAAGATCTTTCAGAGAGATGTGAGGTCAAGGAAAGGTGAGAGGTCACTTGGTGACGACAGACCTGGGTTGGGAGGTCAGCTGGTGATCCTGGGGTAGCGGGTGGCACTAGTCGGGTGTTGTGGAGTGATAACCGGTCAAGATGGGACAGTAACAGAGGGTGTGTCTGTGTCCCCCACCCCCAGCGCCCAGAGAGACATTACGAAGAGATTGGCAGGTTCCTGGACCTGTCTTCCAGCCCCCACGGTTCAGGAGGAGGGTCCGGTGACATTCCCGGTTCAATGGAGTACGATGATCCAGATGGGGAGCCCGGAGCCACCCCCGATGAAAGCCCAGTGGCAGTGGGCGGTGCCAAGAGCCCCTTGCTGGACAGATGGACTCAGAGAGTGGTGAGGAGGGGCAGCACAGACATGGGGGTGTGGGGGAGCTGTAATTCCAGTCTCAGGGGGTGGGGGACAGGAACAGGATGGGAGGGAACAGACTTGTCTGTGAGTCTCTGGGTAATTCCTAGCCCCCGAACCCCTGTGTGACAGTACAACAACCCTCTGGAAGCCCAAAACCACCCAGCTCGCTCAATCACCCACCCCACCCAAACACCCACTCCCCCCACCACAATGGCTGCAACAAGCACCTTCTAAAAACTCACCACGATTACTCATCCAGGGTACTCTGACAGAACCCTCTCAAATCCACCACCTCTCCAAAGGGGATTCCAGGCGAGGAGACCCCTCCCCATGTCTGTCCTGAAGAACCAGCCCCTCAGTCTGAGATGGCGAACCCTGGTTGTACGCTTCCCAGTCCAGGTGGTTGGGGGAGATGTGGTTGTGCCCCATTCAGGAGTCTTGACAGGATTTCCCGTCCTTCTTCCCAATCACAGGTCCTTCCAGACACATCCTCAAAATGGGTCTGTTATACGTACAGCGTTGCCCAGTCCTGGTGTGAAAGGTCAGCCTACGACCTGTGTTTCTTATCTGACACGTGTTCCTGGGCGGAAAGTTTGGCCCATCACCTCAGATCGGTGAAAGGTCAAAAGGTGACCCCAGGCCTGAGGTGAGAAGTCAGCTGGTGACCCTGGGAGTGGTGGGAGGTAGTGGCTCGGGTTTTGGTGAGTAGAGACCGGGTGAGAGAGGGCAGTGACAGCAGGTGCGTCTGTGCCCTCAACCCTAGCGCCCGGAGAGACATTACGAGGAGATCGACGGGATCCTCGGCCGAACTCGGAGCGCCCGGAGTCTGGGAGGAGGGTCGAGCGATGCTCCCATGCCACTGGAGGAGAGTGATCCGGAACAGGAATCTGGAGCCAACCCTGAGCGAGTTCTGAGGGCAGAGAGCCCTTCGGTGGAGAGATGGACCCCGGGAGAGGTGAGCAGGGTCAGCTCAGACATGAGGTGGGTGGGTGGGTGTCCCCGCCCAAGGGAGGGGAATGGCACGGGATTAGACCACCATTCCCAGTGGGTGGTGATGGCATTTGGGACTGTGGCTGCCATCAGGGAAAGAGGTGGTGAGGAACGTGGGGACTGAGAGAGAACTCAGGTATTGGTCAGAAGTAAAAGCAGTGGTTTCAATGGAGTAAGTGTGTGTTTATTTACATATGCGTGTGTACCCGAGCTCTTCCCTTAACATATTTTCACCTGCCTGTATCAGGGTAAGACATGAAAAAAAGGCCAGAGTTGGCCATTTTCCCCTCAAACCCTCCCACTCTGTCCAGTAAGACAGTGTCTGATCACGTTGTGAACAGTAGGGAGTACTGAGGGACAGAGGGACCTCGGTGTACGAGGGTAGGACACACTGTGAACGGTAGGGAGTACTGAGGGACAGAGGGACCTCGGTGTACGAGGGTAGGACACACACTGTGAACGATAGGGAGTACTGAGGGACAGAGGGACCTCGGTGTACCAGTCGAATGATTCCTGAAGGTGGCAGCACAGATCAGGGGGTGAAGAAGGTTTACGGGAAACTTGTCTCCATTAGCCGGAGCACAGAATACAGGAGCAGGGAGGTTATGGTCCAACTTTAGAAGCCACTGGTCAGGCCACAGCTGGAGCACTGTGTGTAGTTCTGGTCACAGACTCTCAGAAGGAGGTGACTGCACTGGAGAGGGTGCAGAGGAGACTGCCCAGGACGTTGTCTAGGATGGAAAGTTTCAGTTGTGGAGAGAGATGGGGCTGGCTGGGTCTGATCTCCCTGGAGGGGAGGAGGCTGAGGAGGGATCTGATGGATTCGTACAAAATCAAGATGGTGACAGATACATTGGAGAGTCAGAGTCTTGTTCTCAGTATGGGAACGTCAATTGGTTACTTTATTTATTTATTTTTAAAGAATATTTATTATTATCATTCCTGTCGTGTATAGCAAGAGACAGAGAAAATCTGTTTCACAGGATTGGGGAATTACAACTGGAGGCGGAGGTTCAAAGTGAACGAGACGGCGTGAACATCGTTAGTTCTAGGTTCCAGTCATCCACCTTCTCTCTTTTCCCATTTCCCATTCTGACTCCCCTCTCACCCCTTCTCCTCAGTGCCTATCACCCTCCTCCTTCCCTGTGTCCCATGGTCCACTCTCCTTCCCGATCAGATTCCTTCTTCTTCAGCCCTTTAGTCATAGTCATACCTTATTGATCCCGGAGGAAATTGGTTTTTGTTACAGTCGCACCATAAATAATAAATACTAATAGAACCATAAATAGTTAAATAGTAATATGTAAATTATGCCAGGAAATTATGAAATAAGTCCAGGACCAGCCTATTGGCTCAGGGTGTCTGACCCTCCAAGGGAGGAGTTGTGAAGTTCGATGGCCACAGGCAGGAATGACTTCCTATGACGCTCTGTGCTGCATCTCGATGGAATGAGTTTCTGGCTGAATGTACTCCTGTGCCCACCCAGTACATTATGTAGTGGATGGGAGACATTGTCCAAGATGGCATGCAACTTGGACAGCATCCTCCCTTCAGACACCACCGTCAGAGAGTCCAGTTCCATCCCCACAACATCACTGGCCTTACGAATGAGTTTGTTGATTCTGTTGGTGTCTGCTACCCTCAGCCTGCTGCCCCAGCACACAACAGCAAACATGATCGCACTGGCCACCACAGACTCGTAGAACATCCTCAGCATCGTCTGGCAGATGCTAAAGGATCTCAGTCTCCTCAGGAAATAGAGACGGCTTTGACCCTTCTTGTAGACAGTCTCAGTGTTCTTTCACCAGTCCAGTTTATTGTCAATTCGTATCCCCAGGTATTTGTAATCCTCCACCATGTCCACACTGACCCCCTGGATGGAAACAGGGACCGGTACCTTAGCTCTCCTCAGGTCTACCACCACCTCCTTAGTCTTTTTCACATTAAGCTGCAGGTAATTCTGCTCACACTATGTGACAAAGTTTCCTACCATAGCCCTGTACTCAGCCTCATCTCCCTTGCTGATGCATCCAACTATGGCAGAGTCACCCAAAAACTTCTGAAGATGACAAGACTCTGTGCAGTAGTTGAAGTCCGAGGTGTAAATGGTGAAGAGAAAGGGAGACAAGACAGTCCCCTGTGGAGCCCCAGTGCTGCTGATCACTCTGTCGGACACACAGTGTTGCAAGCACACGTACTGTGGTCTGCCAGTTCACCTCTCAGCTCCTCAGTTCATCTCCCCTCCCCCACCTACCCACTGTCCCCTTCAACTATCACCTTCCAGACTGTACACCTTCTCCTTCCCCTCCCACCCCATCTTCTTACTCTGGCTTCTTCCCCCCTCCTTTCCGGTCCTGTTGAGGAGCCTTGGCCTGAAATGTTGACTGTTCATTCCCTACCATAGATGCTGTCCTGTTGTACAAACTAATTATTACAAATTACTATAAATTGCACATTGCACATTTAGACGGAGACGTAACGTAAAGATTTTCACTCCTCATTTATATGAAGGATGTAAGAAGTAGTCAATTCAAACCAATTCAATTCAATTCCTGAACAGGAATTCTGCAGATGCTGGAAACTCAAGCAACACACATCAAAGTTGCAACGTCGACTGTACCTCTTCCTGGAGATGCTGCCTGGCCTGCTGCGTTCACCAGTGACTTTGATGTGTGTCAATTCAATTCCTGACCTGCTGAGTTCCTCCAGCACTTAGTGTGTGTAAAAATGAAGAAGGATGAACTTAACAGGGACCAGAGGGGAAACTTCTTCACCCAGAAGTGGTCGGATAGGAAAACTTCAGAAGAATATGGGTCACACCTGAGCAAATGGGACTGGATCTTGGTTGGCCTAGATGGGTTGGGCTGGATGTGTGTAACGGATTCTCCTCCTTGTCTGGGAGTGTTGGGGAGAGCGGGAAAGGTGAAGCTGGCTCTCAGAGGGGGATTGGGATTGCTTTGGATTGGAGGAGAGGGTGGAGCAATACATGACAATGACAAAGGGTATGTCCATCTCCCCCACCCCCCGCAGCACCCAGGGAAGCATTACAAGGAGATCGATGGGATCCTGCATCGGACAAGGAGCACCCAGAGGCCGGGAGGACGATCCGACATCGTTCCCGGGCCGTCAGAGAATTTTGATCCAGATTGGGAGCCTGGAGCCACCCCCAAGGAAGGACCAGGGTCACTGGACAGTTCGGAGGGCCCCATGCCAGGCAGAGGGACCCAGAGGGAGGTGAGGAACTGCAGGGACGTACACAGGTGGGGGTACGTGTCCCAGCCCTGGGAGTCTTGGCACCGGTCAGGACTCTCGGCCATGCTGGGTGAGAACACCCCGTTTTGAGAGTCTCTGAGCAATTTCCTGCCTGTTCCCACCCCCAGAGACCTTGACAACAGCCAGGAACATTCTGTCAACTAACTACCTCTGCCCAGGGCAAGTCAGGCAGTCAGGCAGTCATGGGGCTACTCTGGGGGAGGTACACAACCATCCCACACAAATGCCAGCTGCCTCACAACCTCCAACACTCAAGCACCCCACCTGCCCCAACTATGGCCCTTTGACCTTTCTAATCTATACCCTCCCAATCGTTCCCGGCATCATCCAATCATTGACCAGGTTACCTGCACAAGCTGGCCCCATTTGCACAGGTAGGAAAGGTTTAGAGGGATACGGACAGGTACACGGATAGGAAAGGTTTAGAGGGATATGGACAGGGACGCGGATAGGAAAGGTTTAGAGGGATATGGACAGGTACACGGATAGGAAAGGTTTAGAGGGATACGGACAGGTACACGGATAGGAAAGGTTTAGAGGGATACGGACAGGTACACGGATAGGAAAGGTTTAGAGGGATACGGACAGGTACACGGATAGGAAAGGTTTAGAGGGATACGGACAGGGACACGGATAGGAAAGGTTTAGAGGGATATGGACGGACACGGATAGGAAAGGTTTAGAGGGATATGGACAGGGACACGGATAGGAAAGGTTTAGAGGGATATGGACGGACACGGATAGCAAAGGTTTAGAGGGATATGGACAGGGACACGGATAGGAAAGGTTTAGAGGGATATGGACAGGTACATGGATAGGAAAGGTTTAGAGGGATACGGACAGGTGCACGGATAGGAAAGGTTTAGAGGGATACAGACAGGTACACGAATAGGAAAGGTTTAGAGGGATACGGACAGGTACACGAATAGGAAAGGTTTAGAGGGATATGGACAGGTACACGGATAGGAAAGGTTTAGAGGTATACAGACAGGTACACGGATAGGAAAGGTTTAGAGGGATGTGGACAGGTACACGAATAGGAAAGGTTTAGAGGGATATGGACAGGTACACAGATAGGAAAGGTTTAGAGGTATACAGACAGGTACACGGATAGGAAAGGTTTAGAGGGATGTGGACAGGGACACGGATAGGAAAGGTTTAGAGGGATACGGACAGGTACACAGATAGGAAAGGTTTAGAGGGATATGGACAGGTATGTGGATAGGAAACATTTAGAGGGATATGGACAGGTACACGGATAGGAAAGGTTTAGAGGGATACGGACAGGTACACAGATAGGAAAGGTTTAGAGGGATACGGACAGGTACACGGATAGGAAAGGTTTAGAGGGATATGGACAGGTACACGGATAGGAAAGGTTTTTAGGGATATGGGACAATCTCAGCTGGACATATTTGGCTGGATGAGTTGTTCCTCTGTTGGGTAACTCTATCTTGGCCTCAGGACCAGTTCCCTCCCTGTTCCTCTAAATGGCAAACTGATCCCAGAGGTCCTTCCAGCTCTGCCTCAGCTTCTACAGCTCTCAGTGATGGTGATGTTCCAAAGATTGGGGACCCTATCCCCCCAATCTCAGTCAGTGCGTAACCCCTCATTTCTAAAGCAAGGTCTAGGCACCCCTTCAAGAGGTGAGCATGACACCAGCAGCCATTGGATCGAACCACAGTGAGACCAACTCTCCTTCACTGGAGTGCAGATGCCCTCAAGCCTTCCTGTCAGGATGGCTCTGTCACAAGCTGGGAACAGGAATGAAGAGCCCTTCCTGTCCTGTTGGCTCGCACACTGGGGGAAGCAGGTGGACTACTGGGCCGGGAGAGGATGGTTGAGGGTGACAGGGGCGGCTCACCTGTTCTTGTACCATCCTCAGCATCCTGAGGTACATTATGAAGATATCCACAAGATCCTGGGGCGTAAGCATGGTGTCCAGGAAGCGGGAGGACGGGCCGCCACTTGCAGGAGTCTGGAAGTATCCGAGGGGTTGGACGTAGCAGACAGTGACCTTGGTGCCGCAGAGAATGTGCATCTCTGGGGGGCAAAGGATGCAACCTGGAGCAGCAGCAACTCTCAGGAGGTAAGGAGCCCCCCCCCCACTTCTTCACGCTCTGAGATTCCCCGGAAATAGTCAGGGATGACTGATCTACGCCTCCTCGCCTTCGCCCACACTGCCTCCCTCTCCCGCAGCATCCCACCCCGAGCTGAGATCTTCCATCGTTAAAGTAGCACACTTGACCCCTCCAGTCCTGTTTGCCCCGTCTATCACACCTAGGCAGATTCAGCCATGGGATCAGCCTCCAGCGTCCTCTTGCCGCCCCCCCCCCACCACCCCCTTACGGATCCAGAATCGGCCTCCCTACGTCTTGAAAACATCCAAAGCTTCCATACCCTCATAGGCAGAAAACTCTTTCCAGTGATAAACACTGCTTCCTCTCCCCCCGCCCCCCCCCCCCGGCCATTCTTAAACAGCGGCTCCTGGTTGTAGGTTGTGTTGCAGGTAAGAAACACCCATGCTTGTCCAGAGCCCTGCGGATAAAATCTGTCTCAGTAAGTACATTAGATAGGCAGATCGATAACTAAAACAGGCCCGGCAGTATAGTGCCAGATGTAAATATGATTGGGGTTCAATTCCCATCACTGACTGTAAGGAATTTGCACATTCTCACCGTGCCCCTGTTGGTTTCCTCCCACATTCCAAAGACATATTGGTTAGGGTTCGAGTTAGTAAGTCGTGGGCATGCTATGTTGGCGCTGGACAAGTGGTGACAGCTGTGGGCTGCCCCCTGCACAACTCAGACCGTGTTGTTTATTGATGCAAACGATGTTTCAATCCACGTGTAACAAACAAAGCTAATCTTCAAAGTTCCAGGTCAATTTGTGTGCTAAACCATATATATGTTGTAACTGGGTTAACTGTCTGGACACGCCCCTCTGCTGACTGCCCCTGTGGCTCCTCCCACAGATTCCTGTATAAAGGTGTTTTGCCTTGCCCCTTCCCCTCAGTCCGGGGGCAGACACTCACCGTGGAGGTCGTATTGTACAGCGAATAAAAGCCTTTCAGTATTTTAGCCAACTTCAGTCTTTTGGAGTTATTGAAGGTGCTTCAATTTGTTATCAACGTATGGATAGGAAAGGGTTAGAGGGATAATGGGCCAGACACAGACAAAAAGGACAATGTCAGAGGGGAGTCTTGGTCAGCACGGACTGGATGGGCAGAGAGGCCTGTTTTAGTGCTGTACGATTCTAGGAGTGCTCACCTGGACAGGTCTTTGTTGCTGTCACAGCTTCTACTTCCCCTGTCCTCTCCAGCAGTGTGTCCCAGCTACTCACCCGTCTCTGGGTGAAGAAGGTCTTCCCTCTTGCACTAAATGCAGCTCCTCTAGTTTTCTCACCTTGGCGAAGGTATCTCGCGGCCCTCCACAGACCATAAGATACAGGGACAAGAGTACCTGGGATGTGCTGCCAGAGGAAGTGGTCGAGGTGGGTATAAGTGCAACATTAGAAAGTATTTTGATAGGTACATGGAGGGTCATGGACCAAAGACAGGCATCGGGAACTAGCAGAAAGCATGAACCCAATGGGCCAAAGGGCCTGCTTCCGCACTGAGTAACATTAATGGACCACTTGCCCTCGTCCCTTCCTCCAGCGTCCTGAGAGACATTACGAGGAGATTCCCAAGATCCTGAGGAGGAAGTGCAACGGCCAGGAAGTGCCAGGAAGGGCCGGCGTTCTCAAGGGGACAGAGGCATCCGAAGGGCCGGGAGGGCCAGACAGTAACCCCGGAGCCACAGGGAACGAACGCCTCTGGGGAGAGGAGGATGTGGCCGGGAGCAGCAGTCACTATCAGGAGGTAAGGACCTTTCCCAGTGATCCGTGAGATTCCCGGGAAAAACTCAGTAACAACCCTGGTGCCCTTCACCCACCCCACCTCTCTCTCTCTCTCTCTCTCCAACCGTCCCACCCATGGCTGAGACTTTCTACTCCCTGAAATCCCTTGAATCCCAGACTCTCCGAATCATGGAAGCACCCTCTCCACATCTGCTCTGATGAGGCCTTTCCGTATCCGGGAGGTTTCAATGAGATTCCCCACCCCACCCCCCACTTAACTCCATCAAATACAGGCCCAGAGATGCCACACACTCAACCTGCCCTGCCTGTACCTCTCAGAGTCCTAGATATCTCAGTCCACAGGCCAGAGGTGAGTACTATTAGAACTTTTAAGGTACATGGATAGAAGACATTTAGAGGGAAAGGGGTCAAATGTGAGCAAATGGGACTAACATAATAAGGAAAGGAAAGGAAAGGTTGATCACATCCGGAGTTTCTCCGGTTAGCGGACGATTCCCTCCACGCCTCTCTGACGTAGTGGGGAACCGCGTACGAGGTAAGTTACAGCACTGGTTTGCCGTTGTCTTCTGCCGGGTGAGTTTCCAAAGAGATCACCAGCTGGTAACCCAGCACAACCGCACAGGGGAGCCGGCCGGAGCTGGATTCGAACTTGGGACCTTTCGTCCCGAAGTCCGACGCTGATGCCACTATGCCATAATCAGAACAGAAGAAATAGGAGCAGGAGTCGGCCATCCGGCCCATCGAGCCTGCCCCGCCATTCTGTAAGATCATGGCTGATCTGTCCGTAAACTCAGCTCCATCCACCTGCCTTTTCTCCATAACCCTTAATTCCCCTATGTAAAAACCTATCTAACTGTATCTTAAATATATTTAGTGAGGAAGCCTCAACTGCTTTCCTGGGCAGAGAATTCCACAGATTCACCACTCTCTGGGAAAAACAGTTTCTCATCTTCTCCCCTGAATCTTGAGGCAATGTCCCCTAGTTCTAGTCTCACCTGCCAATGGAAACAAGTTTCCTACTTCTATCTTACCTATCCCTTTCAAAATTTTGTATGTTTCTATGAGATCCCCTCCCATTCTTCTGAACTCCAGAGAGTATAGTCCCAGGTGACTCAATCTCTCCTCACAGGTTAACCCCTTCATCCCTGGAATCAACCTAGTGAACCTCCTCTGCACTGCCTCCAAAGCCAGTATATCCTTCCTTAAGTAAGGAGACCAGAACTGCACACAGTACTCCAGGTGCAGCCTCACCAGTACCCTGTACAGCTGCAGCATGACCTCCCTGCTCTTGAATTCAATCCCTCTAGCAATGAAGGCCCACATTCCGTTTGCCTTCTTAATAACCTGTTATACCTGCAAGCCAACTTTTTGCGATTCATGCACAAGCACTCCCAAGTCCCTCTGCACAACAGCATGCTGCAACCTTTCACCATTTAAATAATAATCCGCTCTTCTGTTATTCCTCCCAAAGTGGGTGATCTCGCATTCACCAACATTGTATTCCATCTGCCAGACCTTGGCCCACTCACTTAACCTATCTATATCCCTCTGCAGACTCTCCACAACCTCTGTACAATTTGCTTTTCCACTCAGTTTAGTGTCATCAGCAAATTTTGCTACACTACACTCAGTCCCCTCTTCCAAATCATCAATGTAAATGGTAAACAGCTGCGGCACCCCACTCACCACTGACTGCCGACCGGAGAAACACCCATTTATACCAACTCTCTGCCTTCTATTGGTTAACCAATCCACTATCCACACCAATACACTTCCTCTGACTCCATTCATCCATATCTTATTTATAAGTCTCTTGTGCGGCACCTTATCGAACTCCTTCTGGAAATCCAAGTATACGACTTCCACCTGTTCCCCTCTACCCACCGCACTCATTATGTCCTCAAAGAACTCCAGTAAGTTTATCAAACAGGACCTGCCCTTTCTGAATCTATGCTGCATCTGTCTAATGGAACCACTCCTTTCTAAATGTTTTGCTACTTCTTCCTTAATGACAGCTTCAAGCATTTTCCTGACTACAGATGTTAAGCTAACTGGCCTATAGTTGCCCGTCTCTCGCCTACATCCTTTTTAAAAAAGCGGCGTGACATTTGCTGTCTTCCAATCCGCCGGGACCTGCCCAGAGTCTAGAGAGTTTTGATAAATGATTATCAACGTGTCCACTATAACCTCCGCCAATTCCCTCAGCACCCTGGGATGCATCCCATCAGGACCAAGGGACTTATCTACCTTCAGGCCCTCCAGTTTTCTCATCACTATCTCTTTAGTGACAGTGATTTTATCGAGGTCCTCACCTCCCATTTCGTCCATAACATCATAATTTGGCATATTAGATGTGTCCTCCACCGTGAAGACTGACACAAAATAGTCGTTCAATGCCTCGGCCATTTCCTTATCACCCAGTATCGATTTCCCCTACTTGTCTTCCAAGGGACCTACGTTGACTTTAGCCACCCTCTTCCACTTTATAAATTTATAAAAACTTTTGCTATCTGTTTTTATATTTTGTGCTAATTTACTTTCATAGTCTTATCTTCCCTTTCCTTATTTCTTGTTTAGTTGTTCTCTGTTGCTTTTTAAAGTTTTCCCAATCCTCCAGTCTCGCACTACTGTTTGCGATTTGGTACACCTCCTTCTCCTGGCTCCCTCAATTCAGCCTGTAGGACCTCATCCCGCTTTCTTCCTATATCGTTAGTACCAACATGCACCATGACAGCTGGCTGCTCACCCTCCCCTTTCAGAATGCCCTGCAGCCTCTCCGAGACATCTCTGACCCTTGCACCCGGGAGGCAACACGCCACACAGGAGTCCCGTTTGTGGCCACAGAAGCTCCTCTCTATTCCCCTTACCATGGAATCCCCTACCACAACAGCTCCACCACTCTTTTTCTTGCCCTCATGCACAGCAGAGCCACCCATGGCTAGCTCAGGTTGGGACCCCAGATGGCATCAATATTGATACTAGATTGGGGAGTCTTGTTGATCGTGAAGCAGGTTACAATGAATTACAAAGAGATGGTAATAGGTTGGGGAACTGCGCAGAGGAATGGCAAATGGATTTCAACTTGGATGAGAGTGAGGCGGTGCATTTTGAACATTCAAACCAGGGTAGGATCTAGACTGTAGATGTCAGGGCTCTGACGAGGGTTGTGGATCAGGGGGACCTGGGAATACAAGAGCACAGTTCACTGAAAGAAGCTGCACAAGCGGACAGGGTGGTGAAGAATGCTGGCCTTCATCAGTCACGCCATCCAGTTTGGGAGGAAGGACATTATGTTGCAGTTGTCTAAGTTGTTGGTGAGGCCACACTTGTACAAAAGAGATTCTGCAGACACTGGAAATGTTGTGCAACACACTCAAAATGCTACAGGAACTCAGCGGGTCAGGCAGCATCTATGGAAGTAGTATAGTGTACAAAGGAAAGACATTGCCAAGCTGGGGAGGGTGAAGCCTGGAGCAGATGGAGGGGAGAGCTTGGCCAGGGTGGGTCTTTATGTAGGAGATTCAGCAGTGACCTCATGAGGGGTATGACGAAGGTGGAAGGTCACAGTCTTTAACCCAGGGCTGGGGCTCCAAAACTCAATGGCACAGATACAAGACAGAGGCAAGAGATTTCAAACTGAGTTGGGAGGTAACGTCTTTACGCAGAGGGTAGCGAGCTGCCAAATGAAGTGCTCCAGGTGGGTACAACACAACAGCCATTTTGATAGGTACATGGAGGGGAGGGGCTTGGAGGGTTACAGACTGAGGACAGGAAACTGACGTGGTTGGCATGGACCAGATGGGCTGAAGGACCTGTTTCCACACTGTATCACACCGATGGATAACCTGCCCTCGTTCTGTCCCCAGCGTCCCGAGGGACATTACCAGGAAATTTCCGATATCTTGAGGAGGAAGTGGAGTGGCCACGGAGTAGGAGGACAGACCGGTGTTCCTGGGGAGGCGGAGGCGTCCGAGGGGCCGGGAACGCTGGACGGTGAACACGGAGCCACAGAGAACAGGGGAATGAAGGACACAGCCAAGAACAGTGGTCACTATCAGAAGGTCAGGAGCTTCCCACTTCACCTCAAGATTCCTAGGAGAAATCCAACTTTCCTGGACTGCTCTTGGTCTCCTCATAGCTTCTGTGACATCTGCCCACTGCACCTCTCTCTCTCTCCAACTATCCCACCCATGGCTGAGACTTTCTATTCCCTGAATTAGGCTGTGTCCTTAGATCCCAGTCTCTCCAAATGATGGAAACATCCTCTCCTTCACATGTTCTACCAGTCTGTTGTTGCCAGTACAATCTTCTGGGTATGAGGAAGGTGGTTTGTCATAGTCTTTACCCCAGGGCTGGGGCTCCAAACTTCAATGGCACAGATACATAGATAAGAGGGGAGAGATTTAAAAGAGACCTAATTCTTCACACAGAGGGTAGTGGGAACCTGGAAAGAGCCACCAGAGGAAGTGGTCAAGATGTTGGCTATGAAGGGATCAAAACATTGAACTCGAATAGATTAAGGATGCGGGAAGTAGACAAACCAGATGTTTTTGTTCTTGCCATGTGCTTGAAGTAATGGAGGCTGCCATTTTGTGAAGCTACTCCATAATCTCCATTTTGTGAGCTGTCTTGGGACTAGTTTTGCTCAGGAATAGTTCTACTGAAATGCTTTAAAATGGATGCAGTGATCCTCCTGATAATCGGCTGATCTCGGAATAATTTCCAATCAAGAAGTTGGTTGTGAGGTGTTCTTTGGTACAACTGAACATGCAGGTTTAAAACTAGGGGAGTTTGTGTCTGACCAAAAAACTGGCTGATTCGGTACAAAGAGACATTAGTTACCAGCTGTCACTTGCAGAAGGGCAGTAAAATGACCCAGGCTTGGACCAGAGCCAATGGGAATCGGACACAGGTCAGTCAGGTAACCTCGAGCCGACAAGACGAAACGCAACATCGAAAGACTATAAGAATGAAGGGCTTCGATGCAAAGTGGTGAGATCTCCAGACACTAAGTATGGCAAGAAAGAGCCCCATGCCAGGGACGGGGAGAAAAATGTAGCCAAATGGGGATCCTCTGTTTTAGTGTTATAAATTGGACAAGTGGTCTGAGAGAGTATTGGTACAGAGGGAACAGCAGAATTCATGTTTTAAGTTGTTGTCCTGGGATCAACATAATTATGTTGTGTTTTGTGCAGAAACAATGTGTGAACTTTGATTGGTTAGGTGTTGCATTGTGAATTGCCTAACCTGGATTGCAACACAAGACGCTTTTGATGGGTACATGGAGGGGGAGGGGGTGCTTGGAGGCTTGTGGACTGAGGATAGGAAACTGTCGTGGTTGGCATGGACCAGATGGGCTGAAGGGCCTGTTTCCACACTGTATCACACTGATGGATAACCTGCCCTCGTTCTGTACCCAGCGTCCCGAGGGACATTACGAGGAAATTCCCGATATCTTGAGGAGGAAGCGGAGCGGCCAGGAAGTGGGAGGACGGGCCGGAGTTCCCGGGCAGCCGGAGGCGTGCAAGGGGCCGGGAACTCTGGACAGCGACTCCAAAGCCACAGGGAACGTAGGTCCCTGGGGAGCGAAGGGCATGGCTGGGGATAGCAGCAACTATCAGGAGGTAAGGAGCACCCCCCCCCC
The DNA here is from genome assembly GCF_030028105.1 of Mobula birostris. Classification (NCBI taxonomy): domain Eukaryota; kingdom Metazoa; phylum Chordata; class Chondrichthyes; order Myliobatiformes; family Myliobatidae; genus Mobula; species Mobula birostris. The sequence goes on along the minus strand of NW_027276964.1, from coordinate 214,472 downwards.
CCACCACCCTAACATTCCCGAGAAAAGTTCGGAAACAGCATCCAGTGTTTCTGCAGTCTCTGCCCCTTTGCCCACCTCCTGACTTTCTCTGGCTGAGACTTTCAGCTCCCTGATTAGGCCATGCCCTCACATCCCAGACACCCTGACTGAAGGAAACACCCTCTCCACGTCCTCTCTGTCCACGCCCTTCAGTAGTTGGGAGATTTCAATAAGTATCCCCCCTCCATCTTGCTAAGCGCCATAATTTTGTACACCTCAGTCCACTGCCTTGTGCTGAGCACATTACAACATTTCGGGGTCACTTGGAGAGACACAGGGAGAGGAAATATTTAGAGGGATATTGGCAAATGGGACTGGCTCAAGTTGGGACAAAGGCCTGTTTCCATGCTGTCTGACTCTGTGACTCAATTATGTCTCCAGTTAATGTCTAATTCCAGTCTCTCCAGATAGCTCCATCCCAGGTGATGAATCTCCTCTGCACCTTCCCTGTCGGTCTTGGATCCAGTACATTACAATCCTGTCCGACCTTTCCTCTGCAGAGAACTCCTAGGTGCTCCAGCCCCTCCCGCAACTTCCCAATGATGGATGGGGTCAGTGGATTAACTGGATGCTGTAAATTACCCCTCTAGTCTGTGGGTGAGGGGTCAAATCCCCCGGGGGGGGGGGATTGGGGAGAATGAAATGGGGATGGATGTAGATGGCTGGTTGGTGGTCGGTACGGACTGGGTGGGCCATAGGGCCTGTTTTGATGGACGAGGGGTAATAATTTGGCCCTTCCAACCCTCCAATCCCGCTGGCCCTGGGCCCCTTGGGAGAATCAGGAGAGGAGAACACTGACAGATTACTTGACCTTGCCACCTCCCCAGCATTCCGAAGGACACTACGAGGAGATTCCTGGGATTCTGAGGAAGAAGCAGAGCAGCCAGGAAGCGGGTGCGTGGGGCGGCACTCCCAGACGGCCAGAACCGCCGGACAGCGACCCCGGAGCAACAGAGAACGTTCGACTCCGGGGGGAGAAGGACGTGGCTGGGAACAGCAGTCACTATCAGGAGGTAAGGGCCCTTCCCATCCCACCCCAAGGTTCCTGGGAAAAGCTCAGAAATAACCCCCGACCTTCCTGGAGGGTCCCCGGTATCCCCGCAGTCTTTGCCCGTTTCCCCTATCTTGCCTCCCTTTTTCCAGCCGTCCCTCCCCCTGGCGGACACATTCCACTCCCTCAGAGTCTCCCCTCGGATCCCAGACTCTCCGAATGATGGAAATATCCTCACCATGTGTTGAGGTCTTCAGGCGTCTGGGAGGTTTGAATGAGATCCAACCAATCCTACCGAACTCTACCAAGATGCCAAAGTCTCAAACTACTCGATCCGCACAGCTCAGTCTACAAGCTGGAGGAGGGCACAATTGCAACATTTAGGGGATTCTTAGGAAGGGACATGGGTAGGAAAAGTTTAGAAGGATAGGGGCCAAACGTGGGCAAATGCAGGGAGGGACTTTGGTTGGCTCGGACAGCAATCCCTCCCCTCCCCACTCCCGCCAACCCAGAGTGTCCCACTGCATCAGCAGAGAAAGTCGGATTGAACCTGAGGTCTCTGGAGCTGTGTGCCGGCTGATCTCCGACACAGACAGCTGGCCTCCCCCCACCCCCCCACCAGGCCCAAAGTGAACCCATGGATGATGCTGGGTGTGAGCCCGTGGCTGTGGGGAGGGAAAACAGACCTTTCCAGTCCTGGTCTTCGCCCTCCGGCCTGCTGGGACCCCAGCCCTCAGCTGGCGCTCTCACTCCCAAGCGCACGGCCTGATCTCACAACTCAAGGCAGGGCCCTGGTGTGGGCCCAGCCTGGAGCTTGAGTGCAGGACAATCCCACGTCACTGGAGGCTGGAGATAGGAATCCATAATGCCAGTTGGACTCTCTCTCCCGTGCTGCATTCTGGCCTGGAACCGGCAAGGTTGGGCCTGGTGTAATCATGGCGTGGGATTGGCGTGACACGAGTGGGTGATTGAAACGGTCCCTAACCTCAACCCTCCTTCCATGGCAGATCGATGAAATGCGGCGGGTGATGGATCTCCTCACCCGCCCGGTGCCCAGGCCGCCCGCGGCCACCTACACCGCAGTGAAGAAGCCGAAACGTCACGTTTATACAGAACCAGATCTGGCGCCGGGCCGAGGACCTCGCTGGGCTTCGGGGGAGACACACACCTACGCTGAGCCAGGCCAGGGGACGCGGGGCGGTGGCGATGGGAGCCCGGGCAGACAGGAGACCCGCCACCAGTATGCAGAGCTGGACCCACAGCCAGGTCGGAGCGCCAACTACTACGCACCCGACCCCACCCGGGGGCCTCCCACGGCAACGACCTCTAACACCATGGCCCAACTCCCACTGGACTCTGCTAGCACAACATTCAATCCCAGGATCCAGTCAATACCAGGCCCTGACAGAGGCCTGTGTTCTGCCGACCTGACGACTGACCCCAAACTCCGGCCTCTGCCTGACCCTAAGGGGAGACTCAGACCCACTGCCTCTACCTCTGACCTGACGGCCCGGCCTTTACCAGAACCTGATTGGAGCTTGAGGCCAGATGACCTGACATTTGACTCGACAGCCCGGCCTTTGCCAGACCCTGCCGAACTTAACCCTGAACTCAACACCAAAACTAGGACCCTCCCTGACCCCAAGGGGAGCCTGAGGCCAGCTGCCCTGACCTTTGAGCCCACATTCCGGCCTTTGCCAGACCCTGATTTAAGCCTCAGGCCTTCTGACCTGACCTTTAACCCCAAAACACAGTTACTACCTGACCCTAAAGGAAGTGTGAGGCCCACTGATTTGACCTCTGAATCCAAGAACCAGCCACTGCCTGACCCTAAAGGAAGTGTAAGGCCTACTGATCTGACCTCTGAGCCCAAAACCCAGCCAATGCCAGAGGCTGATTGGAACTTGAGCCCTGCTGACCTGACCCCTGACGAGATGGTCCGGGCCTTGCCAGAGCCTGAATGCAGCCCAACTCCTACTGATCCCATCCTTGGTCCGAAAACCCAGCCACTGCCTGACCCCAAGGGAAACCTGAGGCCTGATACGCTGACCTCTGACACCACAGCTCGGCCAAATTCTGATCAGAGCCTGAGGCCCATCAGCCGGACCTCTGACCCTGGCACCCCACAACTGGAGAATCCTGACCTGAAGACTGGCCGGAGCCCACGACCCCGCATTCCCGCCAAGCCATCCACCATACCTGCTATCTCTGATCCGGTCGCACAGCAGGCACCGGGGCCTGAGCATGGTCCCCTGCCTGGGGAGGCTGTTCCACCCATCTATGCCCAGCCAGTGCGGAAACGCCGCGGCCCTGCCCCCCAGCTTGACAATGCAGTGTACGGGGCCTTGCCCGGTGCTCCGCTGCCCACTCTCCGCCCAGACACTCAACCCAGGCCAGCTCCCCGGTTTCTGGGTACCCGGCCAAGTCCAGGGCCAGGCTCTCCAGAGGCCACATCCAGGCCCCTTCCCAACCCACCCAAGCCAGCACTGAGACGAACCCTTGCTCCACCGGGTACAAGCCCAAAACCAGGCCTCAGCCCACTGGAGAATGCCCCACCAGGTCCCGGACTAGCAGACACAGCCTGGAGAGTAGGCCTCAGCCCATTGGATGAAGGGCTGAGACCAGTCCCTGTCCCACCACGGAGCGTTGCAAGGCGGGTCCATGGCCCACTGGAGACAGGCCTGAGACTAGGCCCCAGCCTGCAGGACACTGACCTGAGGCGAGTCCCTGGTCCATTGGATACAAGCCTGAGACCAGCTCCCAGGCCACCAAAGAGCCAGCTGCGCCCCTGCCCCCCAACTTCCCGCCCTACCCCAGGACGCTCGGGCTCACCAAGACGGAGTGCAGTACATCCTGGCTCGGTGGAGATGGATGTCAACCTGTATGAGAGTGTTCTGGACTACCAGCGACCTTCCCCAGCCTGCAGAAGGGTAAGAGCTCTGAACTATCCTGTGTTCAACTTGAAGGGGAGGGTGGAGGGGTAAGGGGGAGGTGTCAAGTGCATCTATCTCCAACCTCCATCCCAGCTGATCTCAAGCACCTGGGGGTGGGGGTGAGTATGGTCCAGTGTTTGACTGAGGCTCTTTGACATTGATAGTGCCTGGTTGGGGCGGGGGAGAGGTAGCTACCATCTCTCCAAGGCCTACAGTCATCGGTAGAGCCTGGGAGCAGGGCTGAGTGGTGATTGCGTTGCACTGAGGCCTAGCATCATTGATGGAACCTGGGAGTAGGAGTGAGAGAACTCCTGTGAGCTTGGTGGAGCCGGGGGAGAGAGACTGAGTAGTGACCAGTGTCTAATGGAGGCCTCGAATCATAGATGGAGCCTGGGAGTGGTATTGAGTGGCATCCATGCAGCACTGAGGGCTGGGAAGAGGAGGGAGGGGTGTCCACCCTTACTCCAGGCCTGGGGAGTGGGTATGCACTCCATCCCCACCAGGGGGTTCCACAGCCCACAGTACAGATCCTGGATGTCCCACCTCTCAGTTCATTTTACAAAGTCAGCCTTTGCTTCATTAGTTCCGGGAAACCAAAGGCAGGGCCGAGAACAACTTGGCGAGCAGGGAGTGAGAGCCCTCGGAGACGGGGCTGAAAGACTCACGCTCATAGGAGCAATCGGCACTGCTCAGCTGGGTAATTCTGAACACAAAACCATACTGCACAGGAACAGGCCCCTCAGATCACCATGCTGTACTGAACTATAAGTGGCCAACTAAACTAAGCCCTCCTGTCCATACAATGGCCATCTCCCTCCACTGGGTAACGTGACACTCTGAAACATCTTCAAGTAACTGCCTTTCCCCGTCTCCCAGGTGCTCACCGCCCTGACATCTCCTCTGAACAGCCAGCATCTTTTCTGTGGGGTTAAAATGTCTAACACTAGAGGGCCTGCACTTAAGGTGCGAGGGGCAAAGTTCAGAGGAGATGTGCAGGGCAGCTTCTTTGAAGCACACAAGGTGCCTGGCATGGGGTGATGGTGGAGGCAGATATGATGGAGGTGTTTAAGAGGCCCTGAGATGTACGGACAAAGGGGACCAGGTGTCAATAGGTTGAATAGTTTAGCACATCATCACAGGCCAAGGGGCCTGTTCCTGGTGCTGAGTTTTATTTCGAGATACCGCACTGTAAACAGGATCTTCCACCTAACGAGCCTGCCTCGCCCAATTACACCCCCGTGACAAATTAACTTACTAACCTGTGCATCTTTAGAACGTGGGAGGTACCCGGAGGAAACTCTGTGCTGTCACGGGGAGGAAGTATAAACTCCTTACTGATGCAGATGGCAGGGGAACTGAACCCGAAAAGGTCGGTACGGTAGTAGTGTTAGTCTAACCGGTACAGCACCGTCTGTTATGATCTGTATTAAAAAGAGCTTCTCCTAAGAAAGGGAGAACAACTGAACGATGGTGTCACTTCTGTGATCACAGCTCGTGACCTTCCCCCACGCCTAGCTCTGACAACCCGGGCTCTCTCTATTCCTCTGCAGGGTGAGCCCTGACTCGGCCCCATCCCAGGAGCAGGAAGCACGGCCGAGAAGGACCAGGAGCCGATGGGCTGGTGGATGCCGGAGAGGGATAGAAGCGAGGGTCTCGTCTTTCCTCCCCTCCCAACCACGCAAGCTGGTTGAGCTGACACACTGCGCTTGGCAACCTGGAGCCATCTTTCGCGAGTCACAGTGAGACATGGGGACTGGAGGAGGCTCCTCTGTTCGGAACGCGGGCCCTCCGAAATGTGTTCAGCCCACTGACCCAGCCGAGGCTCGGCGAGCTCGGAAGGGTCACGGGCCAATGAACAAAAGTTAGCTGGGGGGGGGGGGGGAATTCATCCCTTCCGGCTGCACACCTCCTTCCCGGAGAGTGTGGGAACTGAAAACTCCACAGCTACAGAGGCTGAGATGAAAACAGACAACACTGGTCAGTCAGCATCTATGGAGTCAAACACTTAACGCTTGGGGTCTGCGGTCAGCTTTCAAGCTCGTTATCAAAGTACGTATGGCATCTTCAACCTTGAGGTTCTTCTTCCAGCAGGCGCCCACAAAACAAAGAAATACCACGGAACCCGCGGAAAAAACGACGCCCAACAGGAGTGCAGGAGCGACGGAATCCAACGTGCAAACGAGGACAAATCGAGCAAATAGAAAAAATGTGAATGAGTTGTAAAGCCCCGAAAGCGAAGCTACAGGCTGCTCCAATGTAGACCTGAAACATCAGCTCTCTCTCTCCCCACAGATGCTGCCTGACCTGCTGAGTGTTTCCAGCGATTGCTGGGTTTGATATTTTAATTCACCCCGTTTATCTCTCGTCTAAATGTGTGAGACGCTTTTTAACTTAAAAACTCGTCTACGCGTCAGGTTTGTTTTCACTATCTTACAGGATGTGAAATTTGCTGTTTAGCGGCAGTAGTACAGAGCAAAGTCATAAAATTGCTGTAAATGACCAAAAACAATAAACATGCATCAAAAGCAGAACGAGACAGTGTTCATGGGTTGGTTCCTTATGGTTATTACTGGGGACAAGCCCCCACTACCTGTTAAATACGCTCAATGGCGTGCATCTCAAATCGTCTCTGACAACCGGGTCCAGCTCCTGGCCTTCACGTGTAGCTTAGCTACTAAGCCCGGTGGAACCGCTTCTACTGACAGGAGATCAGTACGCCGGTCTTCATCAGTCAGGGCACTGACTATAGGAGTCGGGATGTCGTATTTTAATAGTTCTACAAGAGGTTGGTGAGACCGCACTTGGAGCATCAAATCAATAACACGAGAAATTCTGCAGATGCTGGAAATCCAAAGCAACGCTCACAAAATGCTGGAGGAGCTCAGCAGCATCTAAGGAAACGAATAAACAGTCGACGTTTCAGAATGAGACTCTTCTTCAGGACGGGAAAGGAAGGGGGAAGACGCCAGAATAAAAAAGTTGGGGGGAGAGGATCATCTCCGTAGCATCTGCTCTCAGGATGAGGCTTTTCATTCTGGAACTAAGGAGATGTTCTCCTTCAAAGAAAGGGGCTTCCCTCCCTCTACCATCAATGCTGCCCTCACCCGCATTTCTTCCATTTCACACACGTCTGCCCCCACCCCATCCTCCTGCCACTTCACCAGGGATAGGGTTCCTCTCGTCCTTACCTACCACCCCCCCCCCACCATCCTCCATGTCCAGCACATAAGTCTCCATAACTTCTGCCATCTCCAACGGAATCCCACCACCATCTTTCCTTCCAGGTGAGGTGGCACTTCACCTGTGAGTCTGTTGGAGCAAACTACTGTATCCGATACTTCCGGTGTGGCCTCCTGTATATCGGTGAAACCTATGTGGACTGGGATACCACTTTGCCGAGCACCTACACTCTGTTCGTCAGAAAGAGTGGCTGCCCATTTTAATTCCACTTCCCAATCCGACTTATCAAGACCATGGCCTCCTGTACTGCCGCAATGAGACCACACTCAGGTTGAAGAGGCAACACCTGATTTTTCATCTGGGTAGCCTCCAACCTGATGGAATGAATATAGATTTCTCCAACTTCCGCTAATTGTCCCCCTCCCAATAACTCAAGGCTTCCAGTCCCAGTAACATTATTTCCCTCTCTCACCTTATCTCCTTACCTGCCCATCACCTCCCTCTGATGCTCCCCTTTCCTTTCTTCCATTGCCTTCTGTCCTCTCCTATCAGATTCCCCAACTCTCCAACCCTTTCTCTTTCACCAATCAACCTCTCAGCTCTTTACTTCACCCCTCTGCCTCTCCCAGTTTCACCTATCACCTACTACATTGTACTTTTTCCTCCCCTCCCTGCACTTTCTTACTCTAACTTACTTTTTCTCGCCAGTCCTGATGGTCTCGGCCTAGAAAGTCGACTGTTTTCCATAGATGCTGTGTTCCTCCAGCATTTTGTTTGTGTTGTTAGGAGGGGAAGCTGGAAGGTAATAGGTGAGTAGGAAAGGTAAAGGGCTGGAGAGGTAGGAATCTGATAGGAGAGTGGACCATGGGAGAAAGGGTGATGATAGGCAGGTGAGATGAGGGGAGGGGCCAGAATGGGGAATAGGAGCATTGTGTGCATTTCTGATCACCCCCCTACAAGAAGGATGAGATCAAACTGGAAAGGCTGCAGAAAAAATCCACAACACGGAGATGTTACCGGGACTGGAGGGCTTGAGTTACAAGGAGAGATGGGACAGACTGGGACTGTTTTCCTTGGAGTGGAGGAGGCTGAGGGGCGACCTTATAGAAGGTTATAAAACCATGTTAGGGAATGAGATAGGTCAGGTGACAGAGGTATGTGTTGGGGAGCACTTTGGGTCCAGTGATCACAATACCATTAGTTTCAATATAATTATAGAGAAGGATAGGTCTGGACCCAGGGTTGAGATTTTTGATTGTAGAAAGGCTAACTTTGAGGAGATGCGAAAGGATTTAGGAATGGATTGGGACAATTTGTTTTATGGGAAGGATGTATTAGAGAAATGGAGGTCATTTAAAGGTGAAATTTTGAGGGTACAGAATCTTTATGTTCCTGTTATGTTGAAAGGAAAGGTTAAAACTTTGAGAGGGCCATGGTTTTCAAGGGACATTGGAAACTTGGTTTGGAAAAAGAGAGATATCTACAATAAATATGGGCAGCATGGAGTAAACAAGGTGCTCAAGGAATATAAAGAATGTAAAAAGAATCTTAAGAAAGAAATTAGAAAAGCTAAAAGATACGAGGTTGCTTTGGCAAGTAAGGTGAAAATAAATCCAAAGTGTTTCTACAGTTATATTAATAGCAAAAGGATAGTGTACAAATAGCAGGGGCTCTGACAGAAATATTTCAATAGTCATTAGAAACGGGGATGGTGCCAGAGGATTGGCGTATTGCTCATGTTGTTCCATTGTTTAAAAAGGGTTCTAAGAGTAAACCTAGCAATTATCGATCTGTGAGTTTGACGTCAGTGGTGGGTAAATTGATGGAAAGTAACTGTCAGATTGGAGGCTGGTGACTAGTGGTGTGCCTCAGGGATGTGTACTGGGTCCAATGTTGTTTGTCATATACATTAATGATCTGGATGATGGGGTGGTAAATTGGATTAGTAAGTATGCAGATGATACTAAGATAGGTGGCGTTGTGGATAATGAAGTATGTTTTCAAAGCTTGCAGAGAGATTTAGGCCAGTTAGAAGAGTGGGCTGAAAGATGGCAGATGGAGTTTAATGCTGATAAATGTGAGGTGCTACATTTTGGTAGGACTAATCAAAATAGGGCATACATGGTAAATGGTAGGGCATTGAAGGATGCAGTAGAACAGAGGGATCTAGGAATAATGGTTCCCTGAAGGTGGAATCTCATGTGGATGGGGTGGTGAAGAGGGCTTTTGGTATGCTGGCCTTTATTAATCAGAGGATTGAGTATAGGAGTTGGGATGTAATGTTAAAATTGTACAAGGCATTGGTGAGGCCAAATTTGGAACATTGTGTACAGTTCTGGTCACCGAATTATAGGAAAGATGTCAACAAAATAGAGAGAGTACAGAGAAAATTTACTAGAATGTTATCTGGGTTTCAGCACCTAAGTTACAGAGAAAGGTTGAACAAGTTGGGTCTTTATTCTTTGGAGCATAGAAGGTTGAGAGGGGACTTGATAGAGGTATTTAAAATTATGAGGGGGATAGATAGAGTTGACGTGGATAGGCTTTTTTTTATTGAGAGTAGGGGAGATTCAAACAAGAGGACATGAGTTGAGAGTTAGGGGACAAAGTTTAAGGGTAACATGAGGGGGAACTTCTTTACTCAGAGAGTGGTAGCTGTGTGGAACGAGCTTCCAGCAGAAGTGGTAGAGGCAGGTTCAATATGGTCATTTAAAGTAAAGCTGGATAGCTATATGGACAGGAAAGGAATGGAGGGTTACAGGCTGTGTGCAGGTCGGTGGGACTAGGTGAGAGTTAGCGTTCGGCACAGACTCGAAGGGCCGAGATGGCCTGTTTCCGTGCTGTAATTGTTATATGGTTATAAGAAGGGTGTAGACAATGTGGATGGTCAGGGTAGGGCACAGGTTTAAGGTGAGGGGAAAGATTTAAAGGGATGTATTTTTTTTCACCCAGAGGAGGCAAGAGGGGATTTCAAAGGGTCACTACAGGTAACCTTTTCAGAGGGTGGTCCATTTAATAAGAGCTTGAGGGGCAACTTCTATTTATTTTACATAGCAGGTAGTAGATAGATGGAACAAGCTGCCAAAAAGGAAGCTGTCCAGGCAGATACTGTACAGCACAAGAACACGACCTTCAGCTCAAATTAGCTACATTTAAGATGTTAACAGGTACAAGGATGACAAGAGTTCATTGAACGTGGATCTCCAAGCTGGGCCCTCCCGTCAGTACTGTTTTCCAGTGTTTGCCTGGTGCAAGGCACAGGTCTGTGTTCACCTGCAGCTGCACGACATGTGAGGAACCGGTCTTGCAAAAACATGGCTCTGGCTCCAGGACATCCATACAGCATCAATCTCCAGGGCAGGCCACTCAGGGACAGGCTATATTAATACTTCTTGTACCCATGTCTTTCTGTTGTAATTATGTGCTGAGTGTGACTGCACCTCAGCCCCAGAGGAGCACTGTGGCTGAATGACAATTAAACTTGAACTTGAAATAGAGGGAGATGGGCCAAGTGCTGGGAAATGGAATGCTTGAATCTTGGTTGGTATGGATACGTATGGATCACGGGTACCATTGTGAACTTTAATGGAAAGGAACACTGGAGAAAGTTGTTACTCTGTGGGTGGGGAAGGACAACATCTTGCCTGCCTCTGCCACTAGGTGGCTTCACATTTACCTGTTCAAAATTTACCTCGTCTCCCTGACAGCCACTCCTCTCCATTGAGCAGTCGGGCCCTACTCGCTGCTGCTGGAGATGGGTCTGGAATTGATCCAGTTTTCTGAACATTCCAGGTGCAGCACTCAGAGCCCAGTGGAGGTGGCGGGTTGGGGGTACTGGGGGCAGGGGGCCAAGGGAATATGCCTTCCCCACTGTAGGGTGACATCTGGATCTGACAATAGACTTGGGAGTGACCAACAGCCATCTGTGCCCTACCGCAGCTGCTGTGAGTGCAGAAGGGAGGGGCTGCACTGGGACACATGAGGAGAGGACCCCCTCCCCCCACCACAGGCAGTGTCCCTGCGACAGGACACCACAGGTCCAGGAAGAGTTCAGCACAGAGCAATGGGACTCACACAGAGGGCACCTACTGCAAGGGGTGTGGGGAGAAGGGGGAGGTGTGACAGGGGAAGGAGACAGAAACAAAGGGGAGGGGTAGGTAGAGACAAGGGCAGCGTCAGAGGCTGAGGGGGAGTGTGGGCTGCGTGGTGCCCAGATCCTACAGGGGGCTTCCTTGGCCGAAGGCCCAACTCGATGGCCAAGGAACGAGAGGGGAGAAGACAGAGCTTGTTGTTATCATTCCCCTGTTTCTGCCTTCCCTCCCACACCCCAGCTCGGATACCTCTAGTGTCTCTACCGCTACACTCGTTCACCAGTTCCTCAGACGCTGAGCTTAGTAAGTTGGTGCCGGAAGCATAGCAATATTTGCAGGCTAACCCTGCACATCCTCGGACTGTGTTGGTCATTGACGCAATTCACCGTATGATTTGATGTTCATGTGACAAATAACACTAATATTTCTTTATTTACAGAGTGTTCATTACAGATTCAACATGGGGCAATGACCTGGTTTCTCCTGAGGCAGCTGCCTTTGAAACCCCTTTTTATCTTCGCCATACTCTTCCCCACCCCACCCTCAGCTTGGTGGGAGTTGTTCTGTAGCACAGCAGTTAGCTTGATGCCTTACAGTGCCGGTGATCACAGGCAAGGGTTCGACTCCGGTCAGTCGGTAGAGTTTGTACATTCGCACCCTGATGTTTCCTCCGTGTGCTCTGGGTTCCCACCACATTCCAAGGACGTACAGTAGGGTTATAGTTATTAAGTTGTAGCCATGCTACGTTGATGCTGGAAGTGTGGCGACACTTGTTGGCTGCCCCCTCAGCACATTCTCGGACTGTGTTAGTTGTTGATGCAAACGACACATTTCACTGCGTTTTGATATTTCAACAAACAAATCTAATCTCTTTAAATCCAGCGAGAGGCTGCCTGCCAGCAGTGTGGAATGAGATCGCAGCCCGTTTGAATATATGAAGGGGCTGCTCCTCAAGTTCTGGCTGCACTGTGCTCCTGCTTGATGGCCACTCAGTACGGAGGGGGATGTGTTGGTTGCTTGGGGGGATCTCTTGGTGGGCTTGCTCCTGGGCCCAGCCAAGACGGCCAGGCGCAAGTCCAGGCAGTCAAGGGCTACTTCTGAGCTGACTGCCCGCTCCTTTCCCAGGGCCATGTCTGCACGGGTATCCTTGGACAGCGAGTATAGTCACTATGGACACTTTGGGTAAATTCCCAAGAGTAGTGCCCCCCCCCCAGGGAATTGAGTGTTTTGTAGATAACAGTAATGGAATTTTAATTTGAAATTGTCAAGTTTTATAAATCCTTAATCACTGTGAGTGAATAATCCTCTGCAGTTTTGTACCGGCATTGGAGAGGATCCAGAGGTGGTTTACAGAATGATTCCGTAAAGGGTTCATGTATGAGGAGCATTTAATGGCTCTAGGCTTGTACTCACTGGAGTTTGAAGAATGGAGGGTGAGGGAATCTCACCGAAACCTATTGACTATTTGAAAGGCCTAGGCAGAGCAGATGTGGATGTTTCCTACAGTGGAGGAGTCAAAGGCCAGAAGGGACAGCCTCAGAATACAAGGATATCCCTTTAGAACAGAAATGAGAAGGAATTTCTTTAGCCAGAGGGTGGTAGATTTGTGGAATCTGCTGCCACAGACAGCGGTGGAGGCCAAGTCATTGAGTATATTTAAAGCAGAGGTTGTTAGGTTCTTGGTTCGTCAGGGCATTAAAAGTTACGGGGAGAAGGCAGAGAATGGGGTTGAGAGGGATAATGTATCAGCCAGCCATGGTGGACTGGCAGAGCAGACTCCATGGGCCAAGTGGCCTAATTCTGCTCCTATGTCTTATGGTCCTAAAAATGACAGCCAACTACAGTTGGTTCATCCCACTAAACGATCTTTATACAAATATTACGACTGTACAACTCTCAGGTCATGCTGAGCACCATTACTGAGGCAGCCTGCCCCTCTAACATCACTGCCCCCACCCCGTCACCTGCTCATGCTGATGAAGGAAACGCTTCTTTCTCACTGCTCAGCTCTCTTTTTTAAAAAAAACACACACACACACGTCAAGTAAAACTTTACAACTGCTTGTCTCCGGGAAGGCTGCTCAAGCTGGGAGGGGACGGGGGTGGGGGGAGACGACACGGGAGGGGGTCTGATCGATGGGTGTCCCCTGACCTACAGCGGACTGCTGTGGAGCAACGCCCCTCCCCCACTGTGCAGAGCTCCTCCAGTCAGCAGCACACTACCCCGTACCCCCACTAAAGGTTTGCCCCTCTCCTGAGAGGGGGGAGGAGGGGCTCAGAAGCCATACTTTGCCTGGGTCTGCCGCTTGGTGAGACGATTGTCGGACCAGGTATTCTTCAGCTCCAACTCTCGCTCCTTGGCCTGGTTGGGGTGAGGCAAAGGGATAGATGGTTAGATTGGAAGGTACGGGGGGGGGGGCACAAACACTGACGATTATCCATGTGCACGTCCATGAGGTAAATCTCTCCCACACACACACAGTGTGCATACGCACCTACACAGTGACACAAACGCAAACATGCAGTGGTGTGCATGGCCCCGTACACCACAGACACACGCAGCAATGTGCACACGTACGTACACACAACCCCAGCAACGTACCCACGCATGATTACCCACAGACCCACTTCTGAGAACAGTGAGGTCCAACCCCACAGCCGCTTCGCTGAGCTGAACCCTTGTGTCAGTGAGGTGGGAATTGGTGAATCAGACACTCCACCCTCCCACCACCCCCGATGTCTGCCGCAAGCCCCCGAGCCACAGTGATAGTCTCATCCTCCCCTCTCACCTGGTGGATCAGGTAGGTGATCTGATGCTTGCGTCTCTGTTGGCTCGTTGGTTGTTCCCCTCGTTTCTGGATGGGAACACAGAACACACACGGGGAGTTACCCTGTCCACTCACCCAGGAGCAGGTGACAGAAACCACCCCCCACACCATCAACCCCGTCGTGAAATCGGCAGGAACTTTCCCTTTGAACGACTGGCGTCTGTATTTTCACAGGGGATATGGGAGGGGGTGATTACATACAGATGACTCCCCCCCCCCCGCCACACCCACCTCACTGAGGGTGAATAGTTCTCCCCAACCCCAGCCAGGCTGAAACTAATTGATTCGTTTCATGCTGCTCCACACTCACCCCAAACCCAAGTTTCGTCTAAGGACCGTGGCGCAGAAGAACGTGTATGATATGCATGCTCTTATTAGTCAAGGCATTGAGTTCAAGAACCAGGTAGTTATGTTGCAGCTTTATAAAACTCCGGTCAGGCGCATCCGGAGTGTTGCATTCAGTTCTTTTCGCCCCATTACAGAAAGGATGTGGAGGCTTTGGAGAGGATGCAGAAGAGGTTCACCAGGATGCTGCCTGGGTTAGAGAGCATGAGCTGTAAGGAGAGGCTGGACAAACGGGTTGTTTTCTCTGGAGCGGCAGAGGCTGAGAGGAGACCTGACAGAGGTTTATAAAGTTATGAGAGGCAGAGACAGAGTAGCCAGCCTATTTACTCAGAACAGCGAGATCCCATGCTGGAAATGTCTAATACCAGAGAGCATGCATCATAGTGCAAGGGGGAAATACAAAGGAGATGAGCAGAGAGTGGTGGATGCCTGAAATACACTGCCAGGAGTGGTGGTGAAGGCAGATATAACAGAGGCTCTCAGACAGGCACATGGATGGAAGGATACGGACATTGTGCAGGCAGAAGGGACTCGTTTAACTAGGTGTTTCATTGCATGTTTAATTAGTTTGGGACAACACAGTAGGTCGAAGGGGCTGTCCAAATGCTGCTCTGGGTTCTACTGAGTGCCTGGGACATGTTTTGAACCACAGACAAGAGAAAATCTGCAAATACTCGAAATCTGAGCAACACACACAAAATGCTGGAGGAACTCAGCAGGCCAGGCGGCATCTATAGAAGAACAGTCGACGTTTCTGGCCAAAACCCTTTGTCAGTACTGAACCGCAGTGCAGGGCGCTGAGTGGCTGTGATGGAGAAGGAGACCGGCTTCATAATCAATGGGAGTTCTGTCAAGTGTCTGGGATAAGTTTTGAACCACAGTACAGGGTGACAAGTGGCTGTGGTGGGGAAGAAGGTACGATCAGTGGACAATATAGCACGGCTGCTGCTGCCCCTGGGGGATGGCAGAGGAGCACAGTGGGAGGTGCTGCTGGCCATACCCGTAACCTCCAGTGTGTGGAGCTTGCACGCTTTCTCCTCACCCAACCACTAGGGAGGTTGAAAACAATGAACATCATTAATAGGCTGACCTGGTCCCACCACGTAGCTGACACTGTCAAGAAAGCTCACCAAAGCCTCTACTTCCTCAGGAGGCTGATGACATTTGGCACGTCCCTGTCAACCCTTACCGATGTCTATCGGTGCACTATAGAAAGCATTCTGTCTGGATGCTTCACGGTTTGTTACGGCAGCTGCTCTGCCCGTGACCGCAAGAAGCTGCAGGGGTGTGGACACAGCACAGCACGGAAACCAGCCTTTCCTTCACGGGCTCGTCTACACTCCTCACTGCCTCGGTAAAGCAGACAGCGTCATCAAAAACCCCCCAACCTCTCCTCCCTCCCAAAGGGTAGAAGATACAAAAGCATGAAAGCATGCTCCACCCGGCTCCAGGGCAGCTGTTACCCCACTGTTTTCCAATAGACCTCTTGTACAATAGGATGGACCCTTTACCTCATCTACCTCGTTAGGAACTTGTACTTTATTGTGTACCCACACTGCACTTTCTCTGTAGCTGTTACACTTTATTCTGCGTACTGTTACTGATTCACTTCGTTCTACACCAGTGCTCTGTGTGATGATCTGATCTGTGTGAACAGTGTGCAAGACAAGCTTTTCACTGTGACAATAATAAACCAATTCCTATACCAATTTAGAACAGTGCATGTTGTTGTGATGTGGGAGGGAACTGGAGCAACACAGGGGAAAGCATGTAGTCACGGGGAGAACATGCAAACCCCACACACACACACAGAACCGAAGATCGGGACTGAACACAGAACAGTGCAGCAAAGTACAGGCCCTTTGGCCCACCTCATAACATAACCTACTCTAAGAGCAATCTAACCCTTCCCTCCTACATAGCCCTCCATTTTTCCAACATCCACCCTAAACTTTCTCAAATGCCCCTAATATATCTGCCTCTACCACACCTTGGCAGGGTGTTCCATGCACTCAGCACTCTGTGAAAAAACCACCTCCGACACCCCCACTATACTTTCCTCCAATCACATAGAAACATAGAAAATAGGTGCAGGAGTAGGCCATTCGGCCCTTTGAGCCTGCACCGCCATTCAGTATAATCATGGCTGATCATCCAACTCAGAACACTGTACCACCCTTCCCCGCATACCCCCTGATCCCTTTAGCCACAAGGGCCATATCTAACTCCCTACAGTTTAAAGTAACTCACCTTACAGTTTAACTCCAACTTTATACTTTATTTCTTTATAATTGTCAAATGTTTTTTTTTGTTGCATTTTGCTTCACCACACCACAGCAAATTCCCAATCCATGTGAATGTATATAGTGAATAAAGCTGATTATACCCCCTTGTATTAGCCATTGAACACGGGAATCTGGAGCTGTAAGGCAGTGGTTCTACCCTCAAATGCAGCCTGTTGGACACGCTTCTAGGAAGGGACAGGGCGGCTGAGCATACCTTACTGAACGATTTCAAGTCCTTCTCCTCCGTCAGGGACTTCATGAGCCATTGCTGTGAGCCGCTCAGCTGATCATCACCTTTGATCTCCAAGAAACTGACTTCCTCCTTCCCCCGATTCCTCTTTCCTTGAAGCCTTTTGAACTGAGACGAGAGAGAAGGGAGAGAGATGGTGATGAAATGCTCTTCCGCCCCCCCATCCTCCCCCAAGTTCCAGAGGTGCAGAGGAAGGAGTACCAGGAACCAACCCCTCCCCCACCCTGTATCACTTCCTGTGGGAATAGCAGTCTCCTGACTTCAGGAAGGAGGTCATCCCAAAAATGAACAAATATTCTGTGGCTGACAAGGGAAGTCAAAGAGAGCATAACAGCAAAGTTAGTGGGAAGGTAGAGGATTGGGAATCTTTTAAAAATCAACAGAAGACAACTAAAAATATATATACAGAAATAAAGATGAAATAGAAAGGAAAGCTACCTAATAATTTAAAAGATACAAAAAGTGTTTTTTTCAGATATACAGAGTACAAGAGAGCTAAGAATGAATATCGAACTGCTGGAAAATTACGCTGGTGAGGCAGTAACAGGGGACAAAGAAATAGTGGACAAATTTAACAAGTATTTTGTGGAAGAAATGCCAGAAATGCAAAGAGTGTCAGGGGTTTCAAGTCTTTCTCCTCTGTCACTGCTGTTACTTACTAAGGAGAAGGTGTTTAGGAAGCTGAAAACTCTGAAGGTAGTTAAGTCACCCCAGGGTTCTGAAAGTGGTGGCTGGAGAACGTGGAGGCATTAGTAACGATCTCTCAAGAATCACTAGATTCTCAAATGGTTCCGGAGGACTGGAAAATAGCAAATGTCACTCCATTCATTAAAAGGGGAGGAAGTCAGAAGAAAGGAAATTATAGGTCAGTTAGGCAGACTTCAATGGTTGGAAAGATGTTGGAGTCTATACTTAAGGACGAGGTTTTGGAGTATTTGGAGGCACATGGTAAAAGTCAGCCTAAGTCACCTTAAGAGAAAATCTTGCCTGACGAATCTATTGAAATTCCTTGAGGAAATAACAAGCAGGATAGACAAAAGAGAATGTTGTGTACTTTGGTTTCTCAGGTCTTTGAGGTGGGCTGCTGCACATGAGGCTGCCTAGCAAGGTAACAGTCCATGGTACCACAGGGAAGGTATTAGCATTGCTAGAGCATTGGCTGAAGGAATAAAGGGGGCCTTTTCTGATTTGCTGCCAGTGACTCTTGTAGGGGTGGGTGTTGGGACAGCTTCTTTTTACATTGTATGTCAAAGATTCAAAGTACATTTATTATTATCGATGTATGCAGTACACAGCCCTAAGATTCATGTTCCCGCAGTCATGAAACAAAGAAAATCATGAAACCCGAACAAAGAAAAATATCAACCCCCCCCACCCCCAATGTGCAAAAAGTAAATGAGCGAGAAACACAGAATATAAAACACAAAATCAAAAGAGCCCAGGCATTATCCAGTGCAACTCAGTCAATGATTCGGATGACAAAATTGATGGCTTTGTGGCCAATACGAAAATAGGTGGAGGAGAGGCAGTGTTGAGGAAGCAGGGGGTCTGCAGAAGGATTTAGACAGATTAGAAGAGGCAAAGAAATGGTAGATGGAATACAGTGTCGGGAAGTGTATGGTCATACACTTTGGTACAAGCAATAACAGTGCAGGTTATTTTCCAAATGGGGAGAAAATTCAAAAATGTTAAGTGCCAAGGGCCTTGGGAGTCCTCATGTAGGATTCCCTAAAGGTTAACTTGCAGGCTGTGTCCGTGGCGAGGAAGGCAAATACAATGTTAGCACTCATTTCCAGAAGACTAGAATATAAAAACAAGGATATAATACTGAGGCTTTACAAGGCACTAGCGAGGTCTCACTTGGAGTACTGTGAGCAGTTTTAGACATTGGAGAGGGTTCAACAGGTTCATGAAAATGATTCAGGAAACGAAGGGCTCATCACGAGGAGTGTTTGATGACTCTGGGCCTACACTCGCTGGAGTTTAGAAGAATGAGAGGGGATCTGATTGAGACCAATTGAATACTGAAAGGCCTAGATAGAGTGGATATGGAGAGGATGTTCCTATAGTGGGGAGTCTAGGACCAGAGGGCATAGCCTCATAATACAGGGATGTTCATTTAGAACAGAGATGAGGAGGAATTTCTTTAGTCAGAGGTTGGTGAATCTGTGGAATTTGTTGCCACGGGAGGCTGTGGAGGCCAGGGTGTATTTAAGGCAGAGGTTGATAGAATCTTGATAAGTCAGGGTGTGAAAGGTTACGGTGAGAAGGCAGGTGAATGTCCTAAGAGGGAAATGGATGAGCTATGATGAAATGGCAGAGCAGATACGATGGACCAAATGGCCAAATTCTGCTCCTATGTCTTATGCCGCATGTCTTCTTTACCATCCTATTCTGTTCAGCCAATGGGAGGTTGATGGCCAGTATGTACTCTGAGAGCCAAAGGGTCTGGCGAATTGGATATTTAATTCCTTGTTTTCAATTAACATGAATTTGGTTTCTGATCCCCACCCCAGAGGCCTGCTGGGGGCTTCTGCTGTGTACTGTCTCTAGCTTTCTCTCTGCATGGTCATTGCTCCTTGTCTAATTACATGCTGCTACTGCGTGAGCTGGACTGCAGAGCGGGGGATGCATGGAGGGCATCGGGCAGGGGCTGACGCTGGAATCAGAAACAACAGCAAAATGTTGGAAACACTCAGCAGACTGGGCAGTGCCTTTGGGCGAGGGGTAGGTAGAGGAAAAGGTAATGTCAAAGCCTGCATCGAGGCTGACGGTGGAAGGGGTTGGTCAGCTGGTAGAGCAAGAAGGGAGGGAAGTGGTGAGAAAGGATTCCCAGGTGATTGATAAACTGATCTGAATGTCAGCAATCCCCTCCCTCCCATAGAACAAATTCGGAGGGCTGAATGAAGAATGTCAACCAATTGCCATTATGCATAACAAGGCCAGCCCTTTCCTGTGCTTTGATTGGTATTAGGTGCAGCGATTGAATACACAACTAAAACTTCACTTACTTAAGAGAGACAATGATTCCGACTAGTTTACTGTCACATACACCAGGGTACAACGACATTCCATTTTAGTGTGAAGCTCGGAGTTAACAGCGTACTTCTTAACAAGTACACTTGGATTTAAGCATTAATAAATAGCATAAATATAAGAAATTCTGCAGATGCTGGATATGCAGAATAACACAAACAAAATGCTGGAGGAACCCAGCAGGTCAGGCAGCAACAAGCCAGTTGATGTTTCAGCCAAGACTCTGGTGAAGGGTCTCACCTGAAACGTTGACTGTTTATTGCTGCCCTGCCTGACCTGCTGAGTTCCTCCAGCGCTTTGTGTGGGTCATAAAGATGCTGGGATTCATCTGTATTGTAGGATCACATTTCAGGTTTATAACCTGCCTGAAATGTCAACTGTGCATTCATTCCTCTCCACAGAGCTGCCTGACCTGCTGAGTTCCTCCAGCATTTTTGCAGATTAGGCAGCATTGGAATGACAAACAATTGAGGACTCAGGTTCCAAACCCTTTGTCAGATTCAGATTTATTTACCAAGGATCAACTTTATTCACCGTTTACATTTACATTGCATTAGGAGTATTTGGTGGAGAGGAATAAAGAATCAACATTTCAGTGTGAGAAAGGCCTGAACTGTCCACTCTATTCCACTTGGTAAATAGCAGTCGGACAGGTATCTACAGGATCAGGGCTAGGAGGTATATGGGCTAAATGCAGGAAATTGGGACCAGATGCACGAGTACTATGGGCAGCATGGACTTGTTGGGCTGAAGGGTCTGTATGTGCACTGTATTGCTCTGTGCAATGCTGTCTGTACGTACCACTGCTGAACTGACAAGAAGGTGAGAAGGGGAACCATTAGGGGAGAGGCGAACTGGAACCAGAAGGGAGTTTGGGGGGGGGGGGGCGGAATCTGTATTAGATTAATTTTTGTTTTCACATAATAAACAGCATACATGGTGATAACAGGTAGAATAATACAAGACCTACATAAATTACAGTCAGGCAGATGTTTTGACTGATGTGACTGGTCTGCCCCCTTCTGGCAGCAAAGCACACCAGCTCTGCTGTGTGGGAATTAGAGATGGCGAGACCCACATCTAACCTTAGTTTCCCATTTCTCTCCTAGCTGGGTGCCAACCACAGGCTCGAAGGCAGGTATGGCACCAGGCTGGTCTTGGGCCCCACACTGCTCCCGACTGCAGAACCATTGAATACTGGCTACTCAGGCCCACCTAAACCCTTTTATTCTGTCCCTTGCCCCAGTCAGAAGGCTGTCCTCCCCCCCCCACCCCGGGGCTAGCTCCGCACCTAGTCTCCTCTCAGTCAGCTCGTCAGTGCCTGTGATGCATGAGTTAACCCTGGTGTCCCACTCCTGTTACACTTACCGCTTCGTCGTTGATGAAGGTGTTCAGTTCCTCGTCTGGAGCTGGCTGCAAGGCAGGGTCTGGTACTTGGTAGTAGTTACTGTAGAAGCTCTGCCGAAGGAGCAACATTTTATTACAAACAGATTTTATACATGCACCCTCTCCAGACAGAGCACAGCTCAGTTCGGCTGGTGAAGCTGAAGACTCGGAGACATGGCCCAAACCATCACGGAAACCCAGCCTCTCCTCCACCGACTCCATTGCGCTGCTTCAGGAAAGCAGCCAACATCACTGAGGACCCCACCCAGTATCTTTCTCTGTTCTCCCACCTCCCGTCAGCAGAAGGCACAAGCTTGACAGCGCCCACCACCAAGCTCAACAACAGCTTCTATTCCACAAGAGATTCTGCAGATGCTGGAAATCCAGAGCGATACCCACAAAGTGTTGGAGGAATTCAGCGAGCCAGGCAGCATCTATGGAAGAATTACCTGCAGCTTAATGTGAAAAAGACTAAGGAGCTGGTGGTAGACCTGAGGAGAGCTAAGGTACCGGTGACCCCTGTTTCCACCCAGGGGGTCAGTGTGGACATGGTGGAGGATTACAAATACCTGGGGACAGGAATTGACAATAAACTAGACTGGTCAAAGAACACTGAGGCTGTCTGCAAGAAGGGTCAGAGCCATCTCTATTTTCTGAGGAGACTGAGGTCCTTTAACATCTGCCTGACGATGCTGAGGATGTTCTACGAGTCTGTGGTGGCCAGTACTATCATGTTTGCTGTTGTGTACTGGGGCAGCACGCTGAGGGTAGCAGACACCAACAGAATCAACAAACTCATTCGTAAGGCCAGTGATGTTGTGGGGATGGAACTGGACTCTCTGACGGTGGAGTCTGAAAAGAGGATGCTGTCCAAGCTGCATGCCATCTTGGTCAATGTCTCCCATCCACTACATAATGTGCTGGTTGGGCACAGGAGTACATTCAGCCAGAGACTCATTCCACCGAGATGCAACACAGAGCGTCATAGGAAGTCATTCCTGCCTGTGGCCATCAAACTTTACAACTCCTCCCTTGGAGGGTCAGACACCCTGAGCCAATAGGCTGGTCCTGGACTTATTTCCTGGCATAATTTACATATTACTATTTAATTATTTATGTTTCTATTACTATTTAATTATTTATGGTGCAACTGTAACGAAAACCAGTTTCCCCCGGGATCAATACAGTATGACTATGACTAAGAGAATACAGAGTCGACGCTTTAGGCTGAGATCTGATTAAGGATCTCAGCCCGTCAGCTTTCAGTGTGTGAGAAGACCAACCAAGAGTGTGGTAACAGAGGGGTAGAAGCTGCCAACGTTTCGGGCTGAGACCTTTCATCCGGTCTCCTGTCTCCTGCCCCACTGTTTTCAGACTCCTAGATGGACTTCTCGTGTACTAAAAGTTCAGCACTCGCTCCCCTTCCCCTCTGCTTTGCTGCACCCCTCCCCACCTATCAGCACGAACAAAGGGAGGAGTGAAGAGCCAGGTTTTGCCCTGTATGAAGCCAATTAAATAACAAAGGCAGGGGGGCAAGGGACAGAGGGCTCCAGTCTGTGTTATATACGGTGTGCGTTTAGTCAACGCAGGCTGAGTGGGCCACTATGGAGTCCAGCGTCTGTGTCAGCAGCTGAGTAGCCCCAAGGAACAAGCCACAAGTTCAAATCCCATGAGGGCAGTGGAGGGATTTAAATCCCAAGTGTCTTATTCGTAAGGAGAGACTGGATAGGTTGGGTTTGTTTATGCCCAGGGAGACCTGACTGGTGACTTGATGGAGTCAACTTGAAGAGGTGACTTGACAGAGGTGTACAAGATCGTTAAAAGGCAGTGGACAGCCAGAGCCTTTTATTCTTAAGGTCAATATGGAGATGTTAGAGGTAGGTTTTGTTTTACGCACAGAGAGTGTAAGATACCTGGAATGCACCTTTCGGAGTGGTGGGAGGCTGATACATTAGGGACATTTGCGAGACTTTTAGGTGGCACATGGATGAGAGAAACACAGGGTTCGGAAGGAGGGAAGGGCTAGAATGATCAAGGAATAGGTTAAAAGGTCAGCACAATACCAACGGCCAAAGGGCCTGTCCTGTGCTGTATTGTTCTACGACCTGAGAGATACAAAAAAATCTTCTACCGAGTAGAGGTAGCCGAGGAAGGAATAGCTTTAAGGTGAGATTCAAGTGGCTGAGAAGCGAGGGGAGTTGGATCCTGGAATGCACTGCATGAGGGTTGGTGGAGGTTCTTAATGGCAGCTTCTACTCGCTGTTATCAGACTTTAGAACAGTCCTCTCATACAGTAAAAGATCAACTCCTAATCTCCCAATCTAATTCATTGTGGCCTTTATGCTTTATCTGTCTGACTGTACGGTGCTATTCTCCATTCCACTTCCCTTTTGTAGGACCTTGACAAATGGAATGATCTGTCTTTTGGCTTTTTACTGAATATGATAATAACACCACATGAAACAGCATCTAGACAAATGTTTGAATCAACTCAGACACAGGGTGACACGGTAGTGTGGATTCACAGGGTGACACGGTAGTGTAGTGACTTTACAGCACCAGGGATTGGGATTCACAGTGTGACACGGTAGTGTGGATTCATAGGCTGACACGGTAGTGTAGTGACCCTACAGCACCAGCGACTGGGATTCATTTCTCACCAGCCTCTGTAAGGTTTTGAAAGCTCCCCCGTGACCACCTGGGCTTTCTCTGGCTTCCTCCCACATTCTAAAGACATACGAGTCAGGGTTAGTGAATTATGGGCATGCTACGTTGATGCAGGAAGCATGGCGCCCCAGCATATTGCCGTACTATGTTGGTTGTTGTCACAAACAACGCTTTTCACTGGTGTGTTTGACGAACAACTGAAGTTAATCTCTGGAAGGAAGGCTCCACATCTAATGTAGATAAATGGCGACCGTGTGGACAGGTACAACAGCATGGATGTGGAGTCAAACTGCCAGGTGTATGGATGGGGGTGGAGTCAAATGGCCAGGTGTATGGATGGGGGTGGAGTCAAATGGCCAGGTGTATGGACTGGGGGTGGAGTCAAACGGCCAGGTGTATGGATGGATGGGGTGGAGTCAAATGGCCAGGTGTATGGACTGGGGGTGGAGTCAAACGGCCAGGTGTATGGATGGATGGGGTGGAGTCAAATGGCCAGGTGTATGGATGGGGGTGGAGTCAAATGGCCAGGTGTATGGATGGGGGTGGAGTCAAATGGCCAGGTGTATCGATGGGGGTGGAGTCAAATGGCCAGGTGTATGGATTGGGGGGGAGAAGGGCCAGGAGCATGGGTGGGGGAGGTAGGAAAAGTGCCAGCTTTCCTGCTATACGAAGCTAATTAAACAAAGCAGCGTTTAATTGCAGTGCAAAACTCCTTGAACGAGAGTATCTGGACCATCAGCGAGGATCGGTGGCCATCACTCTCTGTGCAACACGGGGAGTCTGTTAAGTGTTCACCGTATGTTTACTGTTAACCAGGGATGACAAATAACATTTACACCTGGGATCACCTGCTACCCACACACAGGCAAGAACAGCTAGCTCTGCACTGGATGAACAGTAAAAACAGGGCATTACTGTGACGGTGACGCACAGGGTAGTGCAGTTTCCTCACAACTCCAGTAGCCTGAGTTCAATGCTGGATCTGGGGCACTGTCCGTGTGGAGTCTGCATGTTCCTCCAGGTGCTGGCAGATACATTATGATCATTTAAGAAACTCTTATGAAAGGCACAAGGATGATAAAAATTGGCAGGCGTTGCAGGAGGGAAGGGTTAGATTGATGTTGGAGCAGGCTAAAAGGTCAGTACAATATCGGGGGCTGAAGAGCCTGTACTGTTCCATGAACACACTGGAATGATCTGCTGCTGCCGCTGTGCCGCTGTCTTGGTGGGGCAGGGAAGTCAACCTGTTTGTTACCTTACGCGAACTCACTCACACAGCATCTATGGAAATGAATAAACAATCAATGTTTCGGGCCGAGACCCTTCACACCAAAGGAAGGGGGAAGATGTCCTGTGGACAGATGAGACAAAAGTTGAACTTTTTGGCAGAAATGCACTCCATTATGTTTGAAGGGAAAAGGGCACGGCACACCAAAATCTCATCCCAACTGTGAAGCACGGTGGAAAGAGCATCATGGTTTGGGGCTGCTTTACTGCCTCAGGGACTGGGCAGCTTGCAATCGCCTGAAGCTTAATAGAAGTAGGATGTTGCAACAAGACAACGGTCCAAAACACAAGAATAGATCAACAACAGAATGGTTTAAAAAACCTGGGCACAGCAAGATCCCACAAACAGCTTCATTACTTATGGTCAGAACGTGTTTGATATTGGTCAGGAGACAAATACTGGCAAGGATATCAATAAACAACACACATAAAAGTTGCCGATGAACGCAGCAGGGCAGGCAGCATCTATAGGAAGAGGTACAGTCGATGTTTCAGGCCAAGACCCTTCGTCAGGACTAACTGAAAGAACAGCTAGTAAGATCAATAAAACAGGTTCAGTGTAAATGATCAGCAGTTTCTTGATGGGCTGAAGGGCCTATTTCTGTGCCATATCTCTATGACTCCATGTCCATACCAACCATCTTCCACCCATTTATTCTGATTCCATTTCATTCTCCCCAAATCCCCACCAACTCTCCCTAGATTCCACCCCTCATCCACGCACCGGTGTGGCGGGGGGGGGGGTGGAATGTAGAGTGGCTGATTAACCTACCCATGTTCTATGTCCCACATGTCACTGGGACATGGGAGGGAACCAGAGTATCCAAGAGTAACCCACGCAGGGCCCAGGGAGAACATGCAAACTACACACACGTTAGGATTGAACCTGGGTCTTTGGAGCTATGGGGCAGCAACTTTACCTGTTGTGCCGCTGAGCTGCCCTCCAAAATCTTCCCTGCAAGTTTTTTACCCCATGTTCTGGTCATGCCAGTGGATGCCGGAGGAGGGGGCAGTGGTGCCTGCTCTGGAAGGTGGTGTCACTGACAATGCAGCACTCCCTCAGAGCTCGAGTTTGCAGAGTCGGGGCTCGAAGAACATCACCCGTACAGGGATACGGAACTGGGCTCTCGGGCAGTGCACCCTGGTCACTTGGCAGAGACACCAGGAGCCAAGGGATCTGTTCGTACTCTAAATTCAACATCTCTCTATGCTCTAGGTTCTAGCCTCTGCATTCTACATTTTAAGTTCTGCACCCTATGCTCTGAACGATCTATGCTCAAAGTCCTATGCCCTACACTCAATGTCTTTCATGCAACGTACTACGCTCAATGCCCCAATTTAACACTGTTCTACATTTAATAGCTTACACTCAATATCCTAAACCACACTCGATGTTCTACAACCTGCACTCAACGTTGTGTGCTCAATGTCACGTTTAAAGTTGTACACCCTACTCTCAATGACACAGGTTCAATGTCTTACACCCTATGCTTGACAGCGTAGGCTCACTGATCTACAACCTATGCGCAACGCCATAAGCTCAACATCCTACACCCTACGCCCAATGATGTATGTTCAATGTTCTACGCCCAACACCCAATACTCTACACCCTTCCACTCCCTCTACTCCACATCCGATGCAACACACTCAAAGTCCTACGCAACGTGCTCAGCACCTTGCACTCAAGGCCCAACATGTCACCCTCTACATTCAATGCTTCACACTCCACATACTCTCTCATAATGTTCTCGTCCTTCTCTGGGAGCCCACAACCTCCTCCACTGACCTGGTAATATTCACTCTGCTGGGTCCCCTGTGCATTATAGTCCAAGTACTGTCCGCCGAACTCGGGCCCAGGCTCTAACGGTGAACTGCTGGCAGCCGGGAAGGCGTTGTCACCCAGGGAGGCAGTGCTCCGGTTGAACTCCAAGGGGGCATCGGCAGGGTTGGGGGCATCAGCAGAATCACCTGGGGCACTAGCTGCCAGCGGGCTCTCCTCCGCCCCCATGTCCGGGTATGGTTCAGTCCTGCTTCCAGGTGGCGGCTCCCTTTCAGGCAGTGAGAAGAAGCCAGCACTCTCTCCCTCGTCATCCTCATCCTCCTCCTCCTCGTCCTCCTCCTCGCCGTCGCTTGCCTTCTCGTTCATGATGTGCCTGGCCAGCTGCTGAGCAGCACTCTTGGAGGCGGCCTTGATGGCAGAAGGCGAGGGTGTGGTGGTGACGGTAGCTGCTCGGCCCGTCACCTTGCTGAGGGAGTGGGGCAGCAGGGTGCGGTTCGTCTCCTTCACGTTCAGGTTGCGTGGCTGTGGCAGAAGAGAAGAGAGCCCCATTCCCGTTCCTGAGCCCTGGAATAGAAAAGCAGGGAGGGGCAAACAAATGAAACAGACAGGCTTGCAAATGGGCAACCCAGCATCAGCAACTCAGGTGAAGGAGGTCTGGCATATCACTGAATACTCTAACAAGCATCTATTCTTTAAAGTGGTTGCATCACGGTCTGCTACCACAACCTGAATACACAGGGATGAAATAAACTGCAGAGTAATGGACACAACCCACCCCACCATCAGTCGCACCTACAGATGGTGCTGTCTCAAGAAGGCAACACCCAAAGACCCCCACCATCCAGGCCAGGCCGTCTTCTCACAGCTCCCGAAGGCAGGAGGTACAGAAGCCTGAAGTCCCACACCACCAGGTTCAGGAACAGCGACTTCCCTTCAACCATTCGGTTCTTGAACCAACCGGCACAACCCCGATCACTCCCTCAGTACAGAAACACTGTGACTGCTTTGCACTACAATGGACTTTGTCTTTGTTCTAATTATGTAAAAAAAAAGCATATAATTTATGCGTATTTAATGTCTTTCTTGTGATGTTTTGTCTATGATGTTATAGGTTTCCATTGCACCTGTGCTTACATATGGTGCATATGGCCAAAGACTCCACTTTGTTACATTGAACATTGACCTTAGTTGGGAATAACCTAAAATCTTGACTTTGCTTTCCCCAGCAGCCCCCCCCCCGCCCCCGCCAACAGATGCTGTTTAACTCCTCGGTTCCTGCAGCAGGTTGTTTCTTGCTTCAGAGGGCTGGGACTTGCACTGATATTGTTATGTTTATTTTGTCATGTAGCTGACATACGTATAATTTATGTTCACATTTGTCATGTATGCAACGTACGGAGCTGCTGCTGTGAAGAGCTAATTTTCATGGTGTTTACACTCTGTGTATGTGCACCTAAAACAATGAACTTGAATCTGAGACAGGGAGCTCACATCCATGGCCGGATTGAGTCACTGCTCGACATTTAGCAGTCTATATTGGAATGGAACTACACAGTAGTCAGACAGGTAAACTGGCAACAGTACCTCTGACTCACTCACTACCCTCCCAAGGGAAATCTGGCCAAACCCTGCATCTCATCTCCCCCCACCCGGTCCCACCCAGCCCTGCCTCTCCAGACCCCACACTCACCTGACTTGTCTTCTTCTGAAATGGCTCGTCATCATCTGAGTCCGACTGTAAGAGAAAGGAGCAGGGTGTTAATGGGGAAACACTAGATGATATCTTAGACCACGGGCAGACAAGCCCCTTCAATAGGTGATGCACAACAGACGGTATGATCCATGCTGGAGTTTTCAGCTTCTCCGGCTCTCCATCCTTCCTTTCCTAGCTCCCTCCGTCCCAACCCAGCTTTCCCTCCCAGGCAGGTTTAAACCCCAGTGAGACACCCAGACTCTTTGGGGTGTGGAATTACAACACTGAAACTAGGTGTGTGTGCCCACAAAACTGCACAATGCACTCCCCACACACAAAAGAAAACTTTGAAGAGATTAGCTTTATTTGTCACATGTACATCAAATCATTCAGTAAAATGCATCGTTTGCAGTCCAACGATGTGCTGAAGGCAGCCAACAAATGTTGCCATGCTTCCGGCAACAACATACCATGTCCACAATCCACCAACCCTAACCTGTATGTCTTTGGAATGGGGGAGGAGAGCAAAGTACCCAGAGGAAACGCAGAGTCAAACACCCTACCAACAGCAGCAGAAATTGAACCCGGATTGTTAACAGAAACATAGAGAATAGGTGGAGTAGGCCATTCGGCCCTTCGAGCCTGCACCGCCATTCAGTATGATCATGGCTGATCATCCAACTCAGAACCCTGTACCAGCCTTCCCTCTATACCCCCTGATCCCTTTAGCCACAAGGGCCATATCTAACTCCCTCTTAAATATAGCTAATGAACTGGCCTCAACTGTTTCCTGTGGCAGAGAATTCCACAGATTCACCACTCTCTGTGTGAAGAAGTTTTTCCTAATCTCGGTCCTAAAAGGCTTCCCCTTTATCCTCAAACTGTGACCCCTCGTTCTGGACTTCCCCAACATCAGGAACAATCTTCCTGCATCTAGCCTGTCCAATCTCTTTAGGATTTTATACGTTTCAATAAGATCACCCCTCAATCTTCTAAATTCCAGAGAGTATAAGCCTAGTCGATCCAGTCTTTCATCATATGAAAGTCCTGCCATCCCAGGAATCAATCTGGTGAACCTTCTTTGTATTCCCTCTATGGCAAGGATGTCTTTCCTCAGATTAGGGGACCAAAACGGCGCACAATACTCCAGGTGTGGTCTCACCAAGGCCTTGTACAACTGCAGTAGTACCTCCCTGCTCCTGTACTCGAATCCTCTCGCTATAAATGCCAGCATACCATTCGCCTTTTTCACCGCCTGCTGTACCTGCATGCCCACTTTCAATGACTGGTGTATAATGACACCCAGGTCTCGTTACACCTCCCCTTTTCCTAATCGGCCACCATTCAGATAATAATCTGTTTTCCTATTCTTACCAGCAAAGTGGATAACCTCACATTTATCCACATTAAATTGCATCTGCCATGAATTTGCCCACTCACCTAACCTATCCAAGTCACCCTGCATCCTCCTCACGGCTAACACTGCCGCCCAGCTTCGTGTCAACCGCAAACTTGGAGATGCTGCAATTAATTCCCTCGTCTAAGTCATTAATATATATCGTAAACAACTGGGGTCCCAGCACTGAGCCTTGCAGTACCCCACTAGTCACTGCCTGCCATTCTGAAAAGGTCCCGTTTACTCCCACTCTTTGCTTCCTGTATACCAACCAATTCTCTATCCACATCAATACCATACCCCCATTACCATGTGCACACTAATCTCCTGTGTGGGACCTTGTCAAAAGCCTTTTGAAAATCCAAATATACCACATCCACTGGTTCTCCCCTATCCACTCTACTAGTTAGATCCTCAAAATATTCTATAAGATTTGTCAGACATGATTTTCCTTTCACAAATCCATGCTGACTTTGTCCGATGATTTCACCGCTGTCCAAATGTGCTGTTATCACATCTTTGATAACTGACTCTAGCAGTTTCCCCACCACCGACGTTAGGCTAACCGGTCTATAATTCCCCGGTTTCTCTCTCCCTCCTTTTTTAAAAAAGCGGGGTTACATTAGTCACCTTCCAATCCTCAGGAACTAATCCAGAATCTAAAGAGTTTTGAAAAATTATCACTAATGCATCTACTATTTCTTGGGCTACTTCCTTAAGCACCCTGGGATGCAGACCATCTGGCCCTGGGGATTTATCCGCCTTTAATCCCTTCAATTTACCTAACACCACTTCCCTACTAACATGTATTTCCCTCAGTTCCTCCATCTCACTAGACCCTCGGTCCCCTACTATTTCCGGAAGATTATTTATGTCCTCCTTAGTGAAGACAGAACCAAAGTAATTATTCAACTGGTCTGCCATGTCCTTGCTCCCCATAATCAACTCACCTGTTTCTGACTGACATTTGTCTTAACCAATCTTTTTCTTTTCACATATCAAACACTGCAAAACGCCACGCTCACTGCTACGCTATCGTGTGTGCCACATATAACACACATCTGTTTGAACTTCTTCCATCTGGCAGACATTATAAGATTTTCTATGCCCGCACTTCCAGACTGAAAAACAGTTTCTTCCCCAGAACTATAATTGCTCTGAACCGATCGATCAAGCATCATCCATAAATGTGTTATATTGCTACTTTAGCACTGGTTTTCTGGCTGTCATGCATCTGAGTTGTGCTTTTGTACTGCTGGACATCGCTTGTACTGGCTGGTTACTTGATTTTATTTATTTTATTTGTTGTTTTATAGCATTGAGTATGGGAGTTGCAAACTCATTTTCACTGTATTGGTGCATGACAAATTGTACTATGCAATGACAATAACGATATTTCATCCTTTCATCACCTGAAAACACTGGACCACATCAAACTTCCCAGGCACAAAATACTTCACCTTGTCTCACGACATTCGGCCCATCGAGTCTAAGCCAGCTGGGGGAAAGAAACTCGGACTTGTGGCAGAGGGGTTGAATCTCTGGAGTACCCTATCCCCAGGGGGATGTGGAGAATGGATAGCGGTGATTTTCAAAAGATCAGGCGGACAATGGGGCGATGATGTTTGCGTGCTAGTGTCTGCCTGCCTGTGTGTGCGTGTAAGCGTGCCTGTGTGTGAGTGCACATTCCCCCTCTCACTACCTGGGTTTTCCCTGGCTACTTTGTTTTACTCCCGCATCCGAACAACATGTGAAGTTGGTGGATTAATCAGCTGCTATAAATTCCCCCCAGGGTGTGCATGAGGTGTAGAACAGAACAATGTTGTGCTGAACTGCTTCAGCCTGATCCTATCTGCCTACACAACCCCATATTGCTCATGTGCCTCTCCAAGACGCTCTTAAACATCTCATTTGTATCTGCCTCCACCATCACCCTCGGCAGCACGTTCCAGACACTCGCCACTCTGTGTAAAAACAATCTTGCCCCTTGAACTTTCTTCCTCTCTCCTTAAATGCATGTCTTTTAGTATCAGATATTTCATCCCTGGGGAAATATCTGGCAATCAATTCTATCTATGTCCTTTTCTATTGGGTCTCCCTCAGCCTCTGCCACTCCAGAGAAAATAACCCAGGTTTGTTCAACCTCTCCTCTCATCCTAATGAACCTCTTCTGCACCGTCTCCAAAGCCTCTGTGTTCTTCCCGTAATGGGATGAACAGAACTGAATCTGGATTACTGACTCCAGATGTGGCCTAACCAGTTTTAAAAAACTGCATATAGGTAATTAAACATAGAACATAGAATAGTACAGCACAGTACAGGCCCTTCGGCCCACAATGTTGTGCCGACCCTCAACCCTGCCTCCCATATAAGCCCCCAACTTAGATTCCTCCATATACCTGTCCAGAAGTCTCTTAAACTTCACTAGTGTATCTGCCTCCACCACTGACTCAGGCAGTGCATTCCACGCACCAACCACTCTCTGAGTAAAAAACCTTCCTCTAATATCCCCCTTGAACTTCCCACCCCTTTCCTTAAAGCCATGTCCTCTTGTATTGAGCAGTGGTGTCCTGGGGAAGTGGTGCTGGCTATCCACTCTATCTATTCCTCTTATTATCTTGTACACCTCTATCATGTCTCCTCTCATCCTCCTTCTCTCCAAAGAGTAAAGCCCTAGCTCCCTAAATCTCTGATCATAATGCATACTCTCTAAACCAGGC
Source organism: Mobula birostris (assembly GCF_030028105.1). Classification (NCBI taxonomy): domain Eukaryota; kingdom Metazoa; phylum Chordata; class Chondrichthyes; order Myliobatiformes; family Myliobatidae; genus Mobula; species Mobula birostris. The sequence continues at coordinate 181,564 of NW_027276964.1, read as the reverse complement.
AGCATCCTGGTAAATCTCCTCTGTACCCTTTCCAATGCTTCCACATCCTTCCTATAGTGAGGTGACCAGAACTGGACACAGTACTCCAAGTGTGGCCTAACCAGGGTTTTATAGAGCTGCATCATTACACCGCGACTCTTAAACTCTATCCCTCGACTTATGAAAGCTAACACCCCATAAGCTTTCTTAACTACCCTATCCACCCGTGAGGCAACTTTCAGGGATCTGTGGACATGTACCCCGAGATCCGTCTGCTCCTCCATACTACCAAGTATCCTGCCATTTACTTTGTACTCTGCCTTGGAGTTTGTCCTTCCAAAGTGTACCACCTCACACTTAACTAATAAAGGCAAGCATAGAGTACACCTTCTTTACTACAGCATCACTTTCAGAGAGCTATGAACTTGGATCCCAAGATCCCTCAGTACATCATGGTCCTACCATTAAATACTTGCCCCTTACATTCAACCTCCCGAAGTACAAAACCTCACACTTGTCAGGATTAGTCTCCATCTATAACTGATCAATAACCCAATCTGTCCCTTGGCAATCTCCCACACCATCAACCTTTGTGTCATCGACAAACTGATTAAGCCCACACATCCACAATTCATCCGGCTCCTTTACAGTGGCATGCAAAAGTTTGGGCACCCCTGGTCAAAATTTCTGTTATTGTGAATAGCTAAGTGAGTAAAAGGCATTTCCAAAAGGCATAAAGTTAAAGATTTCTTTAATACTTTAGGCAAGATTACATTTTTATTTCCATCTTTTACAGTTTCAAAATAACAAAAAAGGAAAAGGGCCCGAAACAAAAGTTTGGGCACCCTGTATGGTCAGTACTTAGTAACACCCCCTTTGGCAAGTATCACAGCTTGTAAACGCTTTCTGTAGCCAGCTAAGAGTCTTTCAATTCTTGTTTAGGGGATTTTCGCCCATTCTTCCTTGCAAAAGGCTTCTAGTTCTGTGAGATTCTTGGGCTGTCTTGCATGCACTGCTCTCTTGAGGTCAATCTCGATGATGTTTAGGTCAGGGGACTGTGAGGGTCATGGCAAAACCTTCAGCTTGCACCTCTTCAGGAAGTCCATTGTGGATTTTGAGGTGTGTTTAGGTTCATTATCCTGTTGTAGAACCCATCCTCTTTTCATCTTCGGCGTTTTCTACAGACGGCATGATGTTTGCTTCCAGAATTTGCTGGTATTTAATTGAATTCATTCTTCCCTCTACCAGTAAATGTTCCCCGTGCCACTGGCTGCAACACAAGCCCAAACAAAGCATGATTGATCTACCCCCGTGCTTAACAGTTGGAGAGGTGTTCTTTTCATGAAATTCTGCACCCTTTTTTCTCCAAATATACCTTTGCTCATTGCGGCCAAAAAGTTCTATTTTAACTATCAGTCCACAGGACTTGTTTCCAAAATGCATCAGGCTTGTTTAGATGTTTCTTTGCAAACTTCTGATGCTGAATTTTGTGGTGAAAACGCAGGAAAGATTTTCTTCTGATGACGCTTCCATGAAGGTCATATTTGTGCAGGTGTTGCTGCACAGTAGAACAGCGCACCACCACTCTAGAGTCTGCTAAATCTTCTTGAAGGTCTTTTGCCGTCAAGTGGGGATTTTGGTTTGTCTTTCTAGCAATTCTATGAGCAGTTCTCTCAGAAAGTTTTCTTGGTCTTCCAGACCTCAACTTGACCTCCACCGTTCCTGCTGACTGCCATTTCTTAATTACATTACGAACTGAGGAAATGGTTACCCAAAAACGCTTTGCTATCTCCTTATAGTCTTCTGCTTTGTCAGCATCATTTATTTTAATTTTCAGAGTGCTAGGCAGCTGCTTAGAGGAGCCCATGACTGCTGATTATTGGGACAAGGTTTGAGGAGTCAGGGTATTTATAAAGCTTTGAAATTTGCATCACCTGGCCTTTCCTAATGATGACTGTGAACAAGCCCTAACAAGCTAATTAAGGTCTGAGACCTTGGTAAACTGATCTGAGAACTCAAATCTCTTGGGGTGCCCAAACCTTTGCATGGTGCTCCTTTCCTTTTTTTCCACTCTAAAATTGTACAAAACAAAAATAATACACTAATCTTGTGTAAATGTTGAAAAGAATGTTTCATCTTTAACTTTATGACTTTTGCAGATCAATTCATCTTTTACTCACTTAGCTATTCACAGTAACAGAAATTTTGACCGGGGTGCCCAAACTTTTGCACGTCACTGTACATAATTCACAAACAGCAGAGGTCCTGCTACAGAACTACTCCTGTCTTCTATGGGCAGTTCTGAATCCAAACAGCACAGTCACTATGGGTTCAATGCATCTTAATCCTCTGGATGAGCCAATCATTAGGAAAGGGGTCTCCCACCCTTTTTAATGGTAAGGACGAATACCGTTAAACAAGAGGCCGTGGAAGCCAGATTGGGAACCCCTGCGTTAGAACCATGCAGCTGTTGACAGAGATGAAGGAAAATTAAAATAGGGTATATGGAAATGGGGTAAAGGGACTGCTCCGAGAGCAGCTTTGAACTGAAGGGCTCGTTCTGTCATCCAGTTAACTATTGAAACATCACCACTCTGTGATGGGAATGTGTATAAACTGAGTTAGTAGCAGGGCCAGTATGAATGCTCAGCAGTAACTGTGACATGACACCTGCTTTTTCAAGCATTTTGTTTTGTCTCAGCTTCAAACTTCCATTGATTTTCATTAACAGGTAGAAATCCTGATCATCGAACGACAGCCGTTTAACACACTCTCACCGGGCACGAATCCAACACACACACACTCTCGCTGGGGACGTACTGACTCTCGCACACACACACACTCACTGGGGACGTACTGACACACATACCCACACTCTCACTGGGGACATATTGACACGCACACACACACTCTCACTGGGGAATGTATCTGACACACACACTCTCACTGCGGGATGTGTTCCACACTCACTCTACTGAGGATGTGCCCCACACACATACACTGACAGATGGTGTTTGAGCTGTGCCTAGCCTCGGTCGTAGATGTAGAGAGAGTAGAGCAGTGGGTAAGGACTCATCCTTGAGATGGGCCTGTGCTGATGGTCAGCGATGAGGAATAAATATGCAGTTATACCAGATGTGGCTTCATCCTGACAGGACAAAAGCAAAACAAAACAAAACCAAACCACACCCGAAGGTATGGACCCAAACAAGTTCACGACATATTCTCAACCACATTATTTGTTTTTCTAACTCAGGTCTACTGTTCACTGAGGAACTGTGACAGGGCATTTAGGTCAGCTATCTGGGTTACACCACTGACACACAGTGGTCGGGTGGGTGAGGGGGAGGGGGGTCAGGTGGAATGAGGGGGCAATCAGGTTGAGAGTGAGAGGGTATGGATGGGGTCCAGGGGGGATGGGGGCCAGGTAGAGGAGGGGACGGACAGGGGCTGGGGGGGGTGGGAACGGACGGGTCCAGGGGGAGGGGGAATGGACGGGTGTCAGGGAGAGGGTATTCAGAGGGAGGGGGGATGGACAGGGGTTGGGGGAGGGTGTTCAGAGGTCAGGGGTCGGGGAGGGTGTTCAGGAGGAGGGGGATGGACAGGGGTCAGGGGAGGGTGTTCAGAGGGCGGGGGTCAGGGGAGGGTGGACAGAGGGTGGGGGTCAGGGGAGGGTATTCAGGGGTTGGGGGAGGGTGTTCAGAGGGCGGGGGTCAGGGGAGGGTGGACAGAGGGTGGGGGTCAGGGGAGGGTATTCAGGGGTTGGGGGAGGGTGTTCAGAGGGCGGGGGTCAGGGGAGGGTGGACAGAGGGTGGGGGTCAGGGGAGGGTATTCAGGGGTTGGGGGAGGGTGTTCAGAGGGCGGGGGTCAGGGGAGGGTGGACAGAGGGTGGGGGTCAGGGGAGGGTATTCAGGGGTTGGGGGAGGGTGTTCAGAGGGCGGGGGTCAGGGGAGGGTGGACAGAGGGTGGGGGTCAGGGGAGGGTATTCAGGGGTTGGGGGAGGGTGTTCAGAGGGCGGGGGTCAGGGGAGGGTGGACAGAGGGAGGGGCAAGGGCAGTGGTGGGGCGGGGGGGAGGCAATGATCACATTTCCCGCACCCTGGGATCCTCCCTGCCCCCTGCCATCGTGCATGTCCGCACCCGCCGCCCGGACTCACCCCCGTCCGCAAAGCCGGGGCGCTGATCCGCACTGGTTCGCTCCGCTTTCTAGGGACGGAGAGCAAGAGTTGGGTTCCGGGGGCGGCGGCCCGGCCCTGAGGCCCACGGGCAGCAGTGCCAGGCCCGGCCCGGGGCTCCCCCTCGCCCTCGCTTTCATCACTGCTCCCGTAGGCCACCAACGACATGGCGGCGGCTGCGGCGGCTCCGTCACCGCGCGCCCGCCATTGCCCGCCCGCTCTCGCGAGGCTTGGCCGTCCCGTTCGCGCAGCGTCTGCCGGGAACCGCCGTCCCCCGCCACGCATGCCGGGAGTTGTAGTCCTGAGCCCGCAGAAAGGGTGTTGTACTCAAGCAACGCAGATCAAAGTTGCTAATGAACGCAGCAGGCCAGGCAGCACCGCCTGACGAAGGGTCTCGGCCCGAAACGTCGACTGTACCTCTTCCTAGAGATGCTGCTTGGCCTGCTGCGTTCACCAGCAACGTTGACGTGTGTTGCTTGAATTTCCAGCATCTGCAGAATTCCTCCTGTTGTACTCAAAGTTGGACCAAAGTTTAATATTAAGTCTCATTCTGTACTGTATGACTCTCTGGCTGTAAAACATGTGAACGTGAGAGAGAGAGTCTTTATACATGAGAGACTTATTGAGCTTGTCTCATCCCTGCCCTACATTCTGGTTGAAAGACCTTTTTGTCTTCTCCACTTCTGATGAAGCCATCTAAAGAATCAAGTTTATTATCACTGACATATCGTCAAATTTGTTGTTTAGGGCTGCAGTGCAGTGCAATACATAAAATTACCATGAGGTACAAAAATAAATAAATATTGCAAAGCATCTCTGATGCTCCCTACACAGATGCTGCCTGACCTGATGATAAATCCCCACGTTCTCTGCTCTTTGTTAATATAGAATTCCAGCCTCTACAGATCTCCACAACGCCCGACAGTGGCAACACAAATAGATATAGTTGTCAGAATCAGGTTTATCATTGCTGACAGCAGTACTGAGCAAAACATGAAATTACTCTTTGTTACCAAAATAGATGGATATGCTAAAGAAGGGAACACAATAGAGTATTCATGAGTTCGTAGACCATTCAAAAATCTCATGCAGAATAGGAAAAGCTATTCTTGAATTGCTGAGTGAGAGTCTTCAGGCTCCTGCACCTCCTCCTAAGGTAGTAACAAGAAGGCAGCGTGTCCTAGATGGTGGTGAGCACCACTTTCTCGAGGCGCCAACCTTTAGAGATGTCCTCAACGGTGGGAAGGGGTTGAGCCCGTGACGGAGCTGACTGAATCTACAATCCTCTGCAGCCTCTTGTGATCCTCAGCGTTGGAGATCCACACCAGGCTGTGATGCTCTCCACGGTACACCTGTAGGAATTTGCTAGAGTCTTTGGTGACGTGCCAAATCCCCTCAAACTGCAAGTGAAGTAGAGTCGTCAGAGTGCTTTCTTCATGCTTGCATCAATGTGTTGCGTCAGCAGAGATCCTTTGAGTTTTGACACCTCACTCTTTCCCCCACTCATCCCCGAATGAGGACTGGTGTGTATTCCCCCAACTTCCTCTTCTGAAATGCACAATCAATTCACCGGTCTTGCTGACAATGAGTGTGAGGTTGCCTTCATCACTAGAGACATTGAGCAGAAGAGTCATGTGGCAACTGGCTATGGCACATCGGGAGTTCTGGTCGCCCCACTACAGGAAGGATGTGGAGAGGGAGTAAGAGAGGCTCACCAGGATGCTGCCTGGGTTAGAGGGCATGAGCTGTAAGGAGAGGCTGGACAAACTGGGGCTGTTTTCTCTGCAGCGGCGGAGGCTGAGGGGAAACCAGGATAGAGGTTTATAAGATTATGAGGCATAGGGCGGGTAGACAGACGTTCTCCCAGGGTGGACAGACGTTCTCCCAGGGTAGACAGACGTTCTCCCAGGGTGGACAGACGTTCTCCCAGGGTGGACAGACGTTCTCCCAGGGTGGAAATGTCTATCATCAGAGGGCATTAATTTAAGGTGAGGTGAGGAAAGTTTAAAGGAGATGTGTGAGGCAGGTCTTCTCCCGCACAGAGAGTGGAGGGTACCAATAATGTGCTGCAGGGTTGGTGATGGAGGTGTTTCAGGCAGCTACGTAAAGAAGACGGGAATAGTGGGATGCGGACCATGCGCAGGCAGGTGGGATATAGTTTTAAATACATGATATTCTGCAGACACTGGAAATCAAGAGCAACCCACATAAAATGCTGGAAAAATTCAGTGGTCAGGCAGCATCTGTGGAAGTGAATAAATAGTTGACATTTTGGGCTGAGACCCTTCCTCAGGACTGGAAAGGAAGTGGGAAGAAGCCAAAATAAGAAGGTGGGGGAGGGGAAGGAAGGTGATAGACGAGACCAGGTGGGTGGGGGGAAGATGGTGAACTATGGAGACGTATTGTGGGCTGCTTACAAAACTTCTAAATATACCCTGCTGAACTTCTCTCACTGCAACCTGCAGCCTGTAATTTCCCTTTAGCAACGTAGCTTTGAACTGTCTTAATGAACTAGCAATTTCACCATCTTCTGAAGGACATGGCAGACTCAATTCTCAAGCAGGCAGGTACGGCACCTTTAAGCGGATGAAGGTGCATCACCATAGCCGGAAGAGAGGAAGGAGGGAGGACTCCAGACTAGACTGAAAACTCTGAGGTAACACACATCAAAGTTGCTGGTGAACGCAGCAGGCCAGGCAGCATCTCTAGGAAGAGGTACAGTCAACGTTTTGGGCCGAGACCCTTCGTCAGGACTAACTGAAAGAAGAGATAGTAAGAGATTTGAAAGTGGGGGTGGGTGGGGGGGGGCGATCCAAAATGATAGGAGAAGAGCAGATGCAGTGGAGATGGAGGAATTGTGAGAAGGGGATGGCATTTTTGCAAGAGACGGGGTGAGAAGAGGAATAGTCCAGATAGCTGTGAGAGTCAGTAGACTTATAGTAGACATCAGTAGATAAGCTGTCTCCAGAGATAGAGACAGAAAGATCTAGAAAGGGAAAGGAGGTGTCGGAAATGGACCAGGTAAACTTGAGGGCAGGGTGAAAGTTGGAGGCAAAGTTAATGAAGCCTGCACGCATGCTGAGCTCGTTGACTTCATTAACTTTGTCTCCAACTTTCACCCTGCCCCTCAAGTTTACCTGGTCCTTTTCCGACACCTCCTTCCCCTTTCTAGATCTTTCTGTCTCTATCTCTGGAGACAGCTTATCTACTGATGTCTACTATAAGCCTACTGACTCTCACAGCTATCTGGACTATTCCTCTTCTCACCCCGTCTCTTGCAAAAACGCCATCCCCTTCTCGCAATTCCTCCGTCTCTGCCGCATCTGCTCTCAGGATGAGGCTTTTCATTCCAGGACAAGGGAGATGTCCTCCCTTTTTAAAGAAAGGGGCTTCCCTTCCTCCACTATCAACTCTGCTCTCAAACACATCTCCCCCATTTCACGCACATCTGCTCTCACCCCATCCTCCCACCACCCCACTAGGAACAGGGTTCCCCTTGTCCTCACCTACCACCCCATCAGCCTCCCGGGTCCAACATATTATTCTCCGTAACTTCCCGCACCTCCAACGGGATCCCACCACTAAGCACATCTTTCCCTCCACCCCTCCCCCGCTTTCCGCAGGGATCGCTCCCTACGCGACTCCCTTGTCCATTTGTCCCCTCCCATCCCTTCCCACTGATCTCCATCCTGGCACTTATCCTTGTAAGCAGAACAAGTGCTACACATGCCCTTACACTTCCTCCCTTACCACCATTCAGGGCCCCCAGACAGTCCTTCCAGGTGAGGCGACACTTCACCTGTGAGTCGGCTGAGGTGATATACTGCGTCGGTGCTCCCGATGTGGCCTTCTATATATTGGCGAGACCCGACGCAGACTGGGAGATCGTTTTGCTGAACACCTACGCTCTGTCCGCCAGAGAAAGCAGGATCTCCCAGTGGCCACACATTTTAATTCCACATCCCATTCCCATTCTGATATGTCTATCCACGGCCTCCTCTACTGTAAAGATGAAGCCACACTCAGGTTGGAGGAACAACACCTTATATTCCGTCTGGGTAGCCTCCAACCTGATGGCATGAACACTGACTTCTCAAACTTCCGCTAATGCCCCACCTCCCTCTCGTACCCCATCTGTTACTTATTTATATACACACATTCTTTCTCTCTCTCCTTTTTCTCCCTCTATCCCTCTCACTATACCCCTTGTCCATCCTCTGGGTTTCCCCCCCCCCCTTGTCTTTCTCCCTGGGCCTCCTGTCCCATGATCCTCTCGTATCCCTTTTGCCAATCACCTGTCCAGCTCTTGGCTCCATCCCTCCCCCTCCTGTCTTCTCCTGTCATTTTGATCTCCCCCTCCCTCTCCCACTTTCAAATCTCTTACTCACTCTTCCTTCAGTTAGTCCTGACGAAGGATCTAACGTCGACTGCACCTCTTCCTAGAGATGCTGCCTGGCCTGCTATGTTCACCAGCATTTTTTTGTATGTGTTACATAAATTAAACACACACCTTTTTTGAAGTGAAGAGAATACAAGATTGTGCAAAATACAATATTAGTGCCAAAAGACGAGTGCAAAAAAACAAGTCCTTGGTAACGTAATCAGAATCAGGTTTAATATCACCAGCATATGGCATGGAATTTGTTAACTTCATGGCAACAGTACAATGATAAATAAATATAGAGACAAAAACTGAATTACAGCAAGTATATATGTGTCTATTAGATAGTTAAGGTAAAATAATTGGTGCCAAGTAACAGAAACAAAAAAAGTAGCGAGGTAATGTTCATGGGTTCAGTGTCCATTCAGAAATCAGAGGGGAAGAAGCTGTTCCTGAATCACTGAATGTGTGCCTTCAGCTACTGATCCTCCTTCCCAATGGTAACAATGAGAAGAGGGCATGTCCTGAGTGATGCGGGTCCTTAATAATGGACGATACCTTTTTGAGGCACCACTCCCTGAAGATGTCTCGGATTCTACAGAAGTTAGTATCCAAGATGGAGCTGACTAACTTTACAACTTTCTGCAACTTACTTCGGTCCTGTGTGGTAGCCCCCTCATACCAGACGGTGATGCAGCCAGTCAGAATGCTCTCCACGGGGTATTTGTAGAGGATTTCGAGTGTTTTAGTTGACAAACCAAATCTCCTCAAACTCCTAGTGAAATATAGCCACTGTCTTGCCATCTTTACAGCTGTGTCACTGTTGGGACCAGGTTAGATCCTCAGAGATCTTGACACCCAGGAACCTGAAGCTGCTCACTCTCTCCACATCTGATCCCTCTATGAGGATTGGTATGTGTTCGTTTGTTCTACCCTTCCTGAAGTTCACAATCAGCTCTTTCGTCTTACTGACATAGAATGTCAGGTTGTTGCTGTGACACCACTCCACTAGTTGGCATATCTCGCTCCCGTACGTCCTCTCATCTCCACCTGAGATTCTACCAACAATGGTTGTATCTTCAGCAAATTTATCAATGTGTTTGAGCTATGCCTAGTCACACAGTCATGAGTATAGAGAGAGTAGAGCACTGGGCTAAGGACACACCCTGAGGTGCGCCAGTGTTGATTGTCAGCGAGGAGGAGATGTTATCACCAATCTGTACAGATTGTGGTCTTCTGGTTAGGAAGTCAAGGATCCAGTTGCAGAGGGAGGTACAGAGGTCCAGGTTCCACACCTTGTGTAAGAGTTGGTCCGCAGTGTTAGGTTACTGAGATGGTGATTGGGGTTGTGCTGGTCGGTTCAAGAACCGAACGGTTGAAGGGAAGTCGCTGTTCCTGAACCCGGTGGTGTGGGACTTCAGGCTTCTGTACCTCCTGCCCAATGGGAGCTGTGAGAAGATGGCCTGGCCCGGATGGGGGGGGATCTTCTCCTCGCTGATTTGATTGGATGCAAATGAACTATTTCACTGAGTACTGCAATGTATGTGTGATAAATAAAGCAAATCTAACCTAATCCAGTCCTGCAGATGCTGTCAGTGGTCAGGAGGGCAATGCCTGTGTCCACCACACCCTGCAGCTCTCATGTTCTTGTGTTGTGTTGGAATTGCTGTACCAGGCTGCGACACGGCTAGCCGGTCAGCGTACCAGGCCGGAATACAGCCGATCAGGACGCTTTCAACAGGGTATCTGCAGATGTTCATTAGAATGGTTGGTGATGTCCCAGATTTAAAGAGTTTAAAGTTTTATACAAAGTGTCTAAAGGGGCAGGGGGAATGAGGAGACACGGGAACTGGTGCTGAATTTGGTGGTGTCATATTTACTTGTCAGGTGGAAGGAGGACTTTTGGCCTGTTGGGCTCACAGAGAATTCCCAGTCCTTCATTTAATGGACGTTAATGGACTTAATAGTCCATCTATTGTACAGGACATAGGATAGAAACTGTCCTTCAACCTGGTGGTACATGCCTTCAAGGCGTTTGTATCTTCTACCTGATGGTTGGGGGTGGTGGGGGGGGGGCAAGAGAGGAGAGAATGTCTGGGATGAATGTGCCCTTCAATTATGCTGGCTGGTTTCTGTGATGGGCCGAGCTGTGTCCATGACTCACACTTACCCATGGTCTCTTGTGGTCTCAGGCAGCGCTATCGTCCTACCGAGCTGTGTGTATCCGGGAGGGGTGGGTGGGTGTAGGGGTGTGGGTGTGCGTGCGGGAGTGGGTGTGCGTGTGTGTGTGAGTGAGAGTGAGTGTGTGTAAAAATTGGTGATGTTCAAAGGATTTGTTGGATTTCCTTAGCCTTCTGAGGAAATAGAGCGTCTGCCTGGTTGGACTAGGAGAAGGAGTTGATCATGCTTACTTAGAAACTTGAATCTCTCAACTCTCTGCACCTCAACATTGATATAGAGAGAAGTGAGTTCTTCTCCCCTCTTCCTGAAGTCACCGACCATCTCTTTTGTTTGCCTGACATTGCGTTGTTGTCATGACACTACGTCATTCTGCTGTCTATCTCCTTCCGGTAATCCATCTCCAGAAGACCAGAAAACATAGGAGCAGAATTAGGCCATTTGGCCCATCAAGTCTGCTCTACCATTCTCAATCCCACCCCTTCCCCTCTCCTGGCATCCACAGGCTGCCAGCTTGTGTGTGTCCCAAATAAAGACTTGAATATCTTTTATATCACCAACTGCATCTCTCTGGTGACTTTGTTAACAGGGTAGGACACACACTGTGAACGGTAGGGAGTACTGAGGGACAGAGGGACCTCGGTGTACAAGGGTAGGGGACACACTGTGAACGGTAGGGAGTACCGAGGGACAGAGGGACCTCGGTGTACGAGGGTAGGACACACACTGTGAACGGTAGGGAGTACTGAGGGACAGAGGGACGTTGGTGTACAAGGGAAGGACACACACTGTGAACGGTAGGGAGTACTGAGGGACAGAGGGACCTCGGTGTACAAGGGAAGGACACACTATGAATGGTAGGGAGTACTGAGGGACAGGGGGACCTCGGTGTACGAGGGTAGGACACACACAGTGAACGGTAGGGAGTACTGAGGGACAGAGGGACCTTGATGTACGAGGGTAGGACACACAGTGAACGGTAGGGAGTACTGAGGGACAGAGGGACCTCAGTGTACGAGGGTAGGACACACACAGTGAACGGTAGGGAGTACTGAGGGACAGAGGGACCTCGGTGTACGAGGGTAGGACACACAGTGAACGGTAGGGAGTACTGAGGGACGGAGGGACCTCGGTGTACAAGTCGAGTGATTCCTGAAGGTGGCAGCACAGATCAGGGGGTGAAGAAGGTTTAGGGGAAACTTGTCTCCATTAGCTGAGGTACAGGATACAGGAGCAGGGAGGTTATGGTCCAACTTTAGAAACCACTGGTCAGGCCATAGCCTCTGGGGACAAACACAGACTCAAAGGGCTGAAAGGCCTCCTCTGTGCCTTTAATTGCTTCCTGCCTTCGCCATCTTTTTCCCAAGGAATAGAATAATTCTGGTTTCTTAAGGTTGATATAGCTGGGGGTGATCATGGGGATAAGCGCCCTCTACCTATTAAATGCTCCCAATGGTGTGCACCTCAAATAGCCTCTGAGAACCAAGTCCGGCTCCTGCCCGGCGGAACTGTTTCCACTGACAGGAGACGGGGAAAAGGCAGGTTATTGGCGCCTTAAAACCAGCTGCTTCAGGTGGATGGGACGCGGCAGCCGTGGTTGGCAGCTCACCTAGAAGGAAAACTCTGATCTCAAACCTCCGCTGCTTTGCAGCCATTCCCACCCATGGGGCAGGCTTCAGGAGTGAATTCCGGGGCTGTGTCCCTGAAGCAGTCCCTACACTGAGTTCAACGCTGACTGGCAACTCCGGCGACACTGCTGGTGCCGAACTGTATCAGTCTCTGCCGTTCCTTTGGGTTCATCAGAGGCGTGGAGAGGGGCAGCTTCCTACATGGGCAACAGGTCGCTCTTGATTTCGTACTGCCCTGCCTTGTGTATCTAGACAGCGAGGACACAACATCCATGGTTGACTCCAACTGACAGAGGCCTCATCTCTCTCAGAATAAACCTCAAGCACGCTTCAGTGAGTTATATATTTGAAAGTTTATTAAAAAGCACCTTTTGCACAAAACTTACTTCCTGTGTAAAAATAATCTGCCAAAGCTTTAGCTTTACAATTTTAGAAAAAGCAAATGCAAAAAATTGCGCAGTTCTTGCATCAAGCAGCAAGCTAGCCGTTTCATCGCATCCTTCTGGCGAGGGCAGTGTTGCAGATTGCTCAAGCACAGTGCAGGAAACCTTCCCCCAGTCGATTAAACCAAACGCCTCCTTTCACCTCAACTCTCTGCCTCCCTCTCTTCCCGGCCTTTCTGACTGCCTTCCAGAGTCATCACCGTTCAGCAACCAGCAGCCCGGCTGTTTAATTATATATTTCCTGCATTCTTTCCCAGTTCCTCAGACCAGTCACCATTGGTTCGTTTGGTCTGTCCTGCCTCCTACCCAGACACTCTTCCCTTTCTCTGCATCCTTGACACCTCTCTCCTCCCCAACCTTCCCTAGTTGTGGGGGAAGGACGAAAACCCTTGCCTCTGCTCACCTCTCTCTCCGCAGAGGCTGGGAGTATGCTCTCTTTCCAGGTCAGGCTTGGGAGTACACAGAGCACCGTAAACCCTGCGACTTCCCCTCACTGGCAGAAAGAAGCCCTTCGACCCCCTGGAGTCCTGCCTGCTCTCACCGAGCAGCCCTCATTCCTCAACTTACTCCCCCACACTCGGCTCTCAAATCCCCCATTCGATTCTCCCCACATTTCCACCGCCGCCCCTGACACTCACCCACACACTTTATAACAGCCGATTAACCCACCGATCTCCTGCACGTGGTTGGGATGTGGGGCACCCATGTGGTCTCAGGACCTCCCACAGATATAGACAATGTCGGCTGCTGGGATCGAACCTGAGTCTCTGGGGCCATGAGCCAGCGGCTTTACTGACTGCGCTACGCGGCTGCCACTTTGTCCTGGTTCCCTGGGTAGAAAATTCCGGCCTGGTCTGTTTCTGTGAGAAGCCAATGGCGTTTGTCCCCCGAACAGCTTCTTGTGGAAGTGAGAAAGTGGGTGAAGTGAAGGAATTTACTCGCCCTCACCTCCAGGGCCATCCTCCAGTCACACAGCAGGGAAGCAGGCCATTCAGCCTGCTTAGTTCATGCTAGCCCACACCATTTACACTGATCCTTTACATATCCTATTTTATTCTCCCTACATTCCCACCCAGATCCCAGATCCCACACACTAGGAGTGAGGCAACATTCCCAGCCACACAAATGGGTTTGGAAGAACGGGGGCAACCTCACTGAAATATCTCAGATGCAGACAGGGGAGCTGTGGAGATGTACAGTGAAGATGTGTAAGGATACAGGTAAGCATTTCTTCTGGGGTGCAACTAGGTCTCGTACAGGTGGACGGGGACGGGCAAAGATTAGTACAGGCAATGCTCAGTGCAGGCGGATGAGGAACAGGCAGAGACTAGTACAGGCAGATGGGGACAGGCAAAGACATACAGGCAGATGGGGACAGGCAGAGACTAGTACAGGGAGATGGGGACAGGTACAGACTAGTACAGGCAGCTGGGGACAGAGGCAGAGACTAGTACAGGCAGATGGGAACAGGCACAGGCATACAGGCAGATGGGGACAGGCAGAGACATACAGGCAGGGGGACAGTTACAGACTAGTACAGGCAGATGGGGACAGGCAGAGACTAGTACAGGCAGATGGGGACAGGCAAAGACAGGCAGATGAGGACAGGCAAAGACATACAAGCAGATGGGGACAGGCAATGCTCGGTACAGGTGGATGGGGACAGGCAATGCTCAGTACAGGTGGATGGGGACAGGCAGAGAGTACAGGGAGATGGAGACAGGCAACGACTAGTACAGGCAGATGGGGACAGGCAGAGACTAGTACAGGCAGATGGGAACAGGCAAAGACATACAGGCAGATAGGGACAGGCAAGACATACAGGCAGATGGGGACAGGCAGAGACTAGTACAGGCAGATGGGGACAGGCAAAGACAGGCAGATGAGGACAGGCAAAGACGTAGCTGGGGACAGGCAGGGACTAGTACAGGCAAATGGGGACAGGCAGAGACATACAGGCAGATGGGGACAGGCAAAGACATACAAGCAGATGGGGACAGGCAGAGAAAACCAATACGGATAGATAAGATACAGGCACTGACTAGTACAGTTGCCCAGAGGTCCAATAGTGACTAGTACAGGCACCCAAGAGATGATAGATACAGACACATAGGGGACCAGTATTGACTGATACAGGCACCCAGGGGACCAGTAGAGACAGATACAGGCACCCAAGAGAGCTTAGTGACTGACACTGGAGAGCAGGTTACCGTAGCAATCAGTACAGGCAACTAATTGACTGGTACAGGCAGAAAGGGGACCAGAGATCAGTACAGGCATTCAGAGTACAGTGCCAACGGGCCAAGGTGACCAGCATGGGCACAGCCAGCACCCAGTACAGTCTCCAGGTGGCAGCCGGTGTTGGATCAGCTTTCAGACATCCCAGTAGGGGCCAAGGGCAGCTCAAATTCCGATTGCCCAGGACTAAATGGTGGGGGGGAAAGAGGAAGAAGATGCGATTGTTGCCCCACTCCACAAATTCCCCTCCGTAATTGGAAAGAAATCAGACCCCCATCCTAGCTGGCCCAATCAGGAGAAGTGATGGGGCTGGAAATTCCCACATTCCTTCCACTGGTCCCTCAGCTCCCTGTTCTGCAGCCAGAAGCTCCTCGTCAGGACCGCACTGGGAGTAAACACGAGCTCAGCCAGTCTCCTGGATTGCAAAGGGTTAAACAAGCCAGCTGAAGGCATAGAGACGGGGCATGCATCACTCCTTTGGTAAACCATGGTGAAAGGTGCGTGGCCGCTCAGACCCTGGCGAGATACATCTGTCGTGTTCTCTCAGGCCCTGAGCTGTTGAGATGTTTCCAATGGTGGGAGGGTCTCAAATGGGGTGGGGGGGTTACAAGATTAGATGGAGGGGCACTCACTTCACACCAAGAGTTTTTCTCCACCCTGGAGAGAGGTGGGGGTGGGATAATTGAAAGGAATTAAATGGAAGTTGGATAAACTTAGTAAAGATCTGGGGAGTGGGGAGAGGGTGTTGATGATATATCAGACAGTTCATCAGAGAGTTAAGTTAAAGTTTTAAGTTGAAGGTTAAAAGTTTAAAGTTAAACTTCATTTCTAAAGTTTAAACTTTATTTTAACTAATTTTTAGCTTAAGTTTAAGCTTTTACACTAAGTTTAATCTTTAGTTAGGGTTATGTTGAAGTTCTACAGATGTTGGTGAGGCCACACTGTGGATACCGTGTTCAGTTTTGGTCATCCTGCCACAGGCATGATGCCATTTAGCTGGAAAGTGTGCAGAGGAGATTTATAAGGATGTTGCCAGATCTCGATGGACTGAGTTAAGGGAGAGATTGAGCACGCTAAGATGTTATTTCTTAGAACATAGGAGATCGAAGGATACCTTTATACAGGTGTATAAAATCATGAGGGGCATAGATAGGGTGAATGCCCACAGTCTTTATCCCCAAGGGTGGTGAATGAAAACTAGAGGGCAGAGGTTTAAGGGGAGGAAGAAAGATTTAGTAGGAAACCAAGGGGCAAATGTTTCATCCAGAGGGTAGTCAGTATATGGAATGATCTGCCAGAGGAAGTGGTTGAGGCAGGTACATTTGATAGGGACCTGAGGGCTGACTGTTTCACCCAAGGGGTGGTCAGTATAGTCATGAAGCAGTAGCACAGAAACAATCCATTTTGTGTGTGTTACTCTGGATTTCCAGAATCTGCAGAATCTCTTGTCTTTAGTACTGTGTTCGGTTTTGGTCACTCTGCCATAGGAAAGATGCCCTGAAGCTGGAAAGTGTGAGGAGGAGAGTTACGAGGATGCCAAGCCTCGAAGGGACTGAGTTACAAGGAAAGGTTCAGCAAATCAGGGCTCTTTTTCACTGGAATGTAGGGAATGAGGGGTGGCCTTCATGAGAGGTTTTTGAAATTATGAGAGGGACAGATAGGGTTAATGTACACAGTCTTTTCCCAGGGTTGGAGAATCAAGAACTAGAGGCACAGGTTTAATCTGAGAGGGGAGAGGTTTAATAGGAACCTAAGGGGCAACTTCTTCATCCGGCGGGGGGCGGGGTCAGTCTATGGAACGAGCTGCCAGAGGAAGTGGTTGAGGCAGGTACATTAACAACATGTAGAAGACAATTGGACAGGTACACGGATAGGAAAGGTTTAGAGGGATACGGACGGGTACACGGATGGGAAAGGTTTAGAGGGATACGGACGGGTACACGGATGGGAAAGGTTTAGAGGGATATGGACAGGGACACGGATAGGAAAGGTTTAGAGGGATATGGACAGGGACACAGATAGGAAAGGTTTAGAGGAATACGGACAGGTACACAGATAGGAAAGGTTTAGAGGGATACGGACAGGTACACGGATAGGAAAGGTTTAGAGGGATACGGATGGGTACACGGATAGGAAAGGTTTAGGGGGATATGGACAGGTACACGGATAGGAAAGGTTTAGATGGATAAGGACAGGTACACGGATGGGAAAGGTTTAGAGGGATATGGACAGGGACACGGATAGGAAAGGTTTAGAGGGATATGGACAGGGACACAGATAGGAAAGGTTTAGAGGAATACGGACGGGTACACGGATAGGAAAGGTTTAGAGGGATACGGACGGGTACACGGATAGGAAAGGTTTAGAGGGATACGGATGGGTACACGGATAGGAAAGGTTTAGGGGGATATGGACAGGTACACGGATAGGAAAGGTTTAGATGGATAAGGACAGGTACACGGATAGGAAAGGTTTAGAGGGATACGGACGGGTACACGGATAGGAAAGGTTTAGAGGGATACGGATGGGTACACGGATAGGAAAGGTTTAGAGGGATACGGATGGGTACATGGATAGGAAAGGCTTAGAGGGATACGGACGGGTACACAGATAGGAAAGGTTTAGAGGGATACGGACAGGTACACGGATAGGAAAGGCTTAGAGGGATATGGACGGGTACACGGATAGGAAAGGTTTAGAGGGATACGGACAGGTACACGGATAGGAAAGGTTTAGAGGGATATGGACAGGTACACGGATAGGAAAGGTTTAGAGGGATATGGACAGGTACACGGATAGGAAAGGTTTAGAGGGATACGGACGGGTACACGGATAGGAAAGGTTTAGAGGGATATGGACAGGTACACGGATAGGAAAGGTTTAGAGGGATACGGATAGGTACATGGATAGGAAAGGTTTAGAGGGATACGGACAGGGACACTGATAGGAAAGGTGTAGAGGGATATGGACAGGTACACGGACAGGAAAGGTTTAGAGGGATATGGACAGGTACACGGATAGGAAAGGTTTAGAGGGATACGGATGGGTACACGGATAGGAAAGGTTTAGAGGGATATGGACAGGTACACGGATAGGAAAGGTTTAGAGGGATACGGATGGGTACACGGATAGGAAAGGTTTAGAGGGATACGGATGGGTACACGGATAGGAAAGGTTTAGAGGGATACGGATGGGTACACGGATAGGAAAGGTTTAGGGGGATATGGACAGGTACACGGATAGGAAAGGTTTAGATGGATAAGGACAGGTACACGGATAGGAAAGGTTTAGAGGGATACGGACGGGTACACGGATAGGAAAGGTTTAGAGGGATACGGATGGGTACACGGATAGGAAAGGTTTAGGGGGATATGGACAGGTACACGGATAGGAAAGGTTTAGATGGATAAGGACAGGTACACGGATAGGAAAGGTTTAGAGGGATACGGACGGGTACACGGATAGGAAAGGTTTAGAGGGATACGGATGGGTACACGGATAGGAAAGGTTTAGAGGGATACGGATGGGTACATGGATAGGAAAGGTTTAGAGGGATACGGACAGGGACACTGATAGGAAAGGTGTAGAGGGATATGGACAGGTACACGGACAGGAAAGGTTTAGAGGGATACGGACAGGTACACGGATAGGAAAGGCTTAGAGGGATACGGACGGGTACACAGATAGGAAAGGTTTAGAGGGATACGGACAGGTACACGGATAGGAAAGGCTTAGAGGGATATGGACGGGTACACGGATAGGAAAGGTTTAGAGGGATACGGACAGGTACACGGATAGGAAAGGTTTAGAGGGATATGGACAGGTACACGGATAGGAAAGGTTTAGAGGGATATGGACAGGTACACGGATAGGAAAGGTTTAGAGGGATACGGACGGGTACACGGATAGGAAAGGTTTAGAGGGATATGGACAGGTACACGGATAGGAAAGGTTTAGAGGGATACGGATAGGTACATGGATAGGAAAGGTTTAGAGGGATACGGACAGGGACACTGATAGGAAAGGTGTAGAGGGATATGGACAGGTACACGGATAGGAAAGGTTTAGGGGGATATGGACAGGTACACGGATAGGAAAGGTTTAGATGGATAAGGACAGGTACACGGATAGGAAAGGTTTAGAGGGATACGGACGGGTACACGGATAGGAAAGGTTTAGAGGGATACGGATGGGTAC
The DNA here is from genome assembly GCF_030028105.1 of Mobula birostris. Classification (NCBI taxonomy): domain Eukaryota; kingdom Metazoa; phylum Chordata; class Chondrichthyes; order Myliobatiformes; family Myliobatidae; genus Mobula; species Mobula birostris. Next base: position 162,346 of record NW_027276964.1, on the reverse strand, counting down.
ACGGATAGGAAAGGTTTAGAGGGATACGGATGGGTACATGGATAGGAAAGGCTTAGAGGGATACGGACGGGTACACAGATAGGAAAGGTTTAGAGGGATACGGACAGGTACACGGATAGGAAAGGCTTAGAGGGATATGGACGGGTACACGGATAGGAAAGGTTTAGAGGGATACGGACAGGTACACGGATAGGAAAGGTTTAGAGGGATATGGACAGGTACACGGATAGGAAAGGTTTAGAGGGATATGGACAGGTACACGGATAGGAAAGGTTTAGAGGGATACGGACGGGTACACGGATAGGAAAGGTTTAGAGGGATATGGACAGGTACACGGATAGGAAAGGTTTAGAGGGATACGGATAGGTACATGGATAGGAAAGGTTTAGAGGGATACGGACAGGGACACTGATAGGAAAGGTGTAGAGGGATATGGACAGGTACACGGACAGGAAAGGTTTAGAGGGATATGGACAGGTACACGGATAGGAAAGGTTTAGAGGGATACGGATGGGTACACGGATAGGAAAGGTTTAGAGGGATATGGACAGGTACACGGATAGGAAAGGTTTAGAGGGATACGGATGGGTACACGGATAGGAAAGGTTTAGAGGGATACGGATGGGTACACGGATAGGAAAGGTTTAGAGGGATACGGATGGGTACACGGATAGGAAAGGTTTAGGGGGATATGGACAGGTACACGGATAGGAAAGGTTTAGATGGATAAGGACAGGTACACGGATAGGAAAGGTTTAGAGGGATACGGACGGGTACACGGATAGGAAAGGTTTAGAGGGATACGGATGGGTACACGGATAGGAAAGGTTTAGGGGGATATGGACAGGTACACGGATAGGAAAGGTTTAGATGGATAAGGACAGGTACACGGATAGGAAAGGTTTAGAGGGATACGGACGGGTACACGGATAGGAAAGGTTTAGAGGGATACGGATGGGTACACGGATAGGAAAGGTTTAGAGGGATACGGATGGGTACATGGATAGGAAAGGTTTAGAGGGATACGGACAGGGACACTGATAGGAAAGGTGTAGAGGGATATGGACAGGTACACGGACAGGAAAGGTTTAGAGGGATACGGACAGGTACACGGATAGGAAAGGCTTAGAGGGATACGGACGGGTACACAGATAGGAAAGGTTTAGAGGGATACGGACAGGTACACGGATAGGAAAGGCTTAGAGGGATATGGACGGGTACACGGATAGGAAAGGTTTAGAGGGATACGGACAGGTACACGGATAGGAAAGGTTTAGAGGGATATGGACAGGTACACGGATAGGAAAGGTTTAGAGGGATATGGACAGGTACACGGATAGGAAAGGTTTAGAGGGATACGGACGGGTACACGGATAGGAAAGGTTTAGAGGGATATGGACAGGTACACGGATAGGAAAGGTTTAGAGGGATACGGATAGGTACATGGATAGGAAAGGTTTAGAGGGATACGGACAGGGACACTGATAGGAAAGGTGTAGAGGGATATGGACAGGTACACGGATAGGAAAGGTTTAGGGGGATATGGACAGGTACACGGATAGGAAAGGTTTAGATGGATAAGGACAGGTACACGGATAGGAAAGGTTTAGAGGGATACGGACGGGTACACGGATAGGAAAGGTTTAGAGGGATACGGATGGGTACACGGATAGGAAAGGTTTAGAGGGATACGGATGGGTACATGGATAGGAAAGGCTTAGAGGGATACGGACGGGTACACAGATAGGAAAGGTTTAGAGGGATACGGACAGGTACACGGATAGGAAAGGCTTAGAGGGATATGGACGGGTACACGGATAGGAAAGGTTTAGAGGGATACGGACAGGTACACGGATAGGAAAGGTTTAGAGGGATATGGACAGGTACACGGATAGGAAAGGTTTAGAGGGATATGGACAGGTACACGGATAGGAAAGGTTTAGAGGGATACGGACGGGTACACGGATAGGAAAGGTTTAGAGGGATATGGACAGGTACACGGATAGGAAAGGTTTAGAGGGATACGGATAGGTACATGGATAGGAAAGGTTTAGAGGGATACGGACAGGGACACTGATAGGAAAGGTGTAGAGGGATATGGACAGGTACACGGACAGGAAAGGTTTAGAGGGATATGGACAGGTACACGGATAGGAAAGGTTTAGAGGGATACGGATGGGTACACGGATAGGAAAGGTTTAGAGGGATATGGACAGGTACACGGATAGGAAAGGTTTAGAGGGATACGGATGGGTACACGGATAGGAAAGGTTTAGAGGGATACGGATGGGTACACGGATAGGAAAGGTTTAGAGGGATACGGATGGGTACACGGATAGGAAAGGTTTAGGGGGATATGGACAGGTACACGGATAGGAAAGGTTTAGATGGATAAGGACAGGTACACGGATAGGAAAGGTTTAGAGGGATACGGACGGGTACACGGATAGGAAAGGTTTAGAGGGATACGGATGGGTACACGGATAGGAAAGGTTTAGGGGGATATGGACAGGTACACGGATAGGAAAGGTTTAGATGGATAAGGACAGGTACACGGATAGGAAAGGTTTAGAGGGATACGGACGGGTACACGGATAGGAAAGGTTTAGAGGGATACGGATGGGTACACGGATAGGAAAGGTTTAGAGGGATACGGATGGGTACATGGATAGGAAAGGTTTAGAGGGATACGGACAGGGACACTGATAGGAAAGGTGTAGAGGGATATGGACAGGTACACGGACAGGAAAGGTTTAGAGGGATACGGACAGGTACACGGATAGGAAAGGCTTAGAGGGATATGGACGGGTACACGGATAGGAAAGGTTTAGAGGGATACGGACAGGTACACGGATAGGAAAGGTTTAGAGGGATATGGACAGGTACACGGATAGGAAAGGTTTAGAGGGATATGGACAGGTACACGGATAGGAAAGGTTTAGAGGGATACGGACGGGTACACGGATAGGAAAGGTTTAGAGGGATATGGACAGGTACACGGATAGGAAAGGTTTAGAGGGATACGGATAGGTACATGGATAGGAAAGGTTTAGAGGGATACGGACAGGGACACTGATAGGAAAGGTGTAGAGGGATATGGACAGGTACACGGACAGGAAAGGTTTAGAGGGATATGGACAGGTACACGGATAGGAAAGGTTTAGAGGGATACGGATGGGTACACGGATAGGAAAGGTTTAGAGGGATATGGACAGGTACACGGATAGGAAAGGTTTAGAGGGATACGGATGGGTACACGGATAGGAAAGGTTTAGAGGGATACGGATGGGTACACGGATAGGAAAGGTTTAGAGGGATACGGACAGGGACACTGATAGGAAAGGTTTAGAGGGATATGGACAGGTACACGGACAGGAAAAGTTTAGAGGGATATGGACAGGTACACGGATAGGAAAGGTTTAGAGGGATACGGATAGGTACACGGATAGGAAAGGTTTAGAGGGATCTGGACAGGTACACGGATAGGAAAGGTTTAGAGGGATATGGACAGGGACACGGATAGGAAAGGTTTAGAGGGATACGGACAGGTACACGGATAGGAAAGGTTTAGAGGGATATGGACAGGTACACGGATAGGAAAGGTTTAGAGGGATACGGACAGGTACACGGATAGGAAAGGTTTAGAGGGATATGGACAGGTACACTGATAGGAAAGGTTTAGAGGGATACGGACAGGTACACGGATAGGAAAGGTTTAGAGGGATACGGACAGGTACACGGATAGGAAAGGTTTAGAGGGATACGGACAGGTACACGGATGGGAAAGGTTTAGAGGGATCTGGACGGGTACACGGATAGGAAAGGTTTAGAGGGATATGGACAGGTACACGGATAGGAAAGGTTTAGAGGGATACGGATGGGTACACAGATAGGAAAGGTTTGGAGGGATACGGATGGGTACACGGATAGGAAAGGTTTAGAGGGATATGGACAGGGACACGGACAGGAAAGGTTTAGAGGGATATGGACAGGTACACGGATAGGAAAGGTTTAGAGGGATACGGATAGGTACACGGATAGGAAAGGTTTAGAGGGATATGGACAGGTACACGGATAGGAAAGGTTTAGAGGGATACGGATAGGTACATGGATAGGAAAGGTTTAGAGGGATACGGACAGGGACACTGATAGGAAAGGTGTAGAGGGATATGGACAGGTACACGGACAGGAAAGGTTTAGAGGGATATGGACAGGTACACGGATAGGAAAGGTTTAGAGGGATACGGATGGGTACACGGATAGGAAAGGTTTAGAGGGATATGGACAGGTACACGGATAGGAAAGGTTTAGAGGGATACGGATGGGTACACGGATAGGAAAGGTTTAGAGGGATACGGATGGGTACACGGATAGGAAAGGTTTAGAGGGATACGGATGGGTACACGGATAGGAAAGGTTTAGGGGGATATGGACAGGTACACGGATAGGAAAGGTTTAGATGGATAAGGACAGGTACACGGATAGGAAAGGTTTAGAGGGATACGGACGGGTACACGGATAGGAAAGGTTTAGAGGGATACGGATGGGTACACGGATAGGAAAGGTTTAGGGGGATATGGACAGGTACACGGATAGGAAAGGTTTAGATGGATAAGGACAGGTACACGGATAGGAAAGGTTTAGAGGGATACGGACGGGTACACGGATAGGAAAGGTTTAGAGGGATACGGATGGGTACACGGATAGGAAAGGTTTAGAGGGATACGGATGGGTACATGGATAGGAAAGGTTTAGAGGGATACGGACAGGGACACTGATAGGAAAGGTGTAGAGGGATATGGACAGGTACACGGACAGGAAAGGTTTAGAGGGATACGGACAGGTACACGGATAGGAAAGGCTTAGAGGGATACGGACGGGTACACAGATAGGAAAGGTTTAGAGGGATACGGACAGGTACACGGATAGGAAAGGCTTAGAGGGATATGGACGGGTACACGGATAGGAAAGGTTTAGAGGGATACGGACAGGTACACGGATAGGAAAGGTTTAGAGGGATATGGACAGGTACACGGATAGGAAAGGTTTAGAGGGATATGGACAGGTACACGGATAGGAAAGGTTTAGAGGGATACGGACGGGTACACGGATAGGAAAGGTTTAGAGGGATATGGACAGGTACACGGATAGGAAAGGTTTAGAGGGATACGGATAGGTACATGGATAGGAAAGGTTTAGAGGGATACGGACAGGGACACTGATAGGAAAGGTGTAGAGGGATATGGACAGGTACACGGATAGGAAAGGTTTAGGGGGATATGGACAGGTACACGGATAGGAAAGGTTTAGATGGATAAGGACAGGTACACGGATAGGAAAGGTTTAGAGGGATACGGACGGGTACACGGATAGGAAAGGTTTAGAGGGATACGGATGGGTACACGGATAGGAAAGGTTTAGAGGGATACGGATGGGTACATGGATAGGAAAGGCTTAGAGGGATACGGACGGGTACACAGATAGGAAAGGTTTAGAGGGATACGGACAGGTACACGGATAGGAAAGGCTTAGAGGGATATGGACGGGTACACGGATAGGAAAGGTTTAGAGGGATACGGACAGGTACACGGATAGGAAAGGTTTAGAGGGATATGGACAGGTACACGGATAGGAAAGGTTTAGAGGGATATGGACAGGTACACGGATAGGAAAGGTTTAGAGGGATACGGACGGGTACACGGATAGGAAAGGTTTAGAGGGATATGGACAGGTACACGGATAGGAAAGGTTTAGAGGGATACGGATAGGTACATGGATAGGAAAGGTTTAGAGGGATACGGACAGGGACACTGATAGGAAAGGTGTAGAGGGATATGGACAGGTACACGGACAGGAAAGGTTTAGAGGGATATGGACAGGTACACGGATAGGAAAGGTTTAGAGGGATACGGATGGGTACACGGATAGGAAAGGTTTAGAGGGATATGGACAGGTACACGGATAGGAAAGGTTTAGAGGGATACGGATGGGTACACGGATAGGAAAGGTTTAGAGGGATACGGATGGGTACACGGATAGGAAAGGTTTAGAGGGATACGGATGGGTACACGGATAGGAAAGGTTTAGGGGGATATGGACAGGTACACGGATAGGAAAGGTTTAGATGGATAAGGACAGGTACACGGATAGGAAAGGTTTAGAGGGATACGGACGGGTACACGGATAGGAAAGGTTTAGAGGGATACGGATGGGTACACGGATAGGAAAGGTTTAGGGGGATATGGACAGGTACACGGATAGGAAAGGTTTAGATGGATAAGGACAGGTACACGGATAGGAAAGGTTTAGAGGGATACGGACGGGTACACGGATAGGAAAGGTTTAGAGGGATACGGATGGGTACACGGATAGGAAAGGTTTAGAGGGATACGGATGGGTACATGGATAGGAAAGGTTTAGAGGGATACGGACAGGGACACTGATAGGAAAGGTGTAGAGGGATATGGACAGGTACACGGACAGGAAAGGTTTAGAGGGATACGGACAGGTACACGGATAGGAAAGGCTTAGAGGGATATGGACGGGTACACGGATAGGAAAGGTTTAGAGGGATACGGACAGGTACACGGATAGGAAAGGTTTAGAGGGATATGGACAGGTACACGGATAGGAAAGGTTTAGAGGGATATGGACAGGTACACGGATAGGAAAGGTTTAGAGGGATACGGACGGGTACACGGATAGGAAAGGTTTAGAGGGATATGGACAGGTACACGGATAGGAAAGGTTTAGAGGGATACGGATAGGTACATGGATAGGAAAGGTTTAGAGGGATACGGACAGGGACACTGATAGGAAAGGTGTAGAGGGATATGGACAGGTACACGGACAGGAAAGGTTTAGAGGGATATGGACAGGTACACGGATAGGAAAGGTTTAGAGGGATACGGATGGGTACACGGATAGGAAAGGTTTAGAGGGATATGGACAGGTACACGGATAGGAAAGGTTTAGAGGGATACGGATGGGTACACGGATAGGAAAGGTTTAGAGGGATACGGATGGGTACACGGATAGGAAAGGTTTAGAGGGATACGGACAGGGACACTGATAGGAAAGGTTTAGAGGGATATGGACAGGTACACGGACAGGAAAAGTTTAGAGGGATATGGACAGGTACACGGATAGGAAAGGTTTAGAGGGATACGGATAGGTACACGGATAGGAAAGGTTTAGAGGGATCTGGACAGGTACACGGATAGGAAAGGTTTAGAGGGATATGGACAGGGACACGGATAGGAAAGGTTTAGAGGGATACGGACAGGTACACGGATAGGAAAGGTTTAGAGGGATATGGACAGGTACACGGATAGGAAAGGTTTAGAGGGATACGGACAGGTACACGGATAGGAAAGGTTTAGAGGGATATGGACAGGTACACTGATAGGAAAGGTTTAGAGGGATACGGACAGGTACACGGATAGGAAAGGTTTAGAGGGATACGGACAGGTACACGGATAGGAAAGGTTTAGAGGGATACGGACAGGTACACGGATGGGAAAGGTTTAGAGGGATCTGGACGGGTACACGGATAGGAAAGGTTTAGAGGGATATGGACAGGTACACGGATAGGAAAGGTTTAGAGGGATACGGATGGGTACACAGATAGGAAAGGTTTGGAGGGATACGGATGGGTACACGGATAGGAAAGGTTTAGAGGGATATGGACAGGGACACGGACAGGAAAGGTTTAGAGGGATATGGACAGGTACACGGATAGGAAAGGTTTAGAGGGATACGGATAGGTACACGGATAGGAAAGGTTTAGAGGGATCTGGACAGGTACACGGATAGGAAAGGTTTAGAGGGATATGGACAGGTACATGGATAGGAAAGGTTTAGAGGGATACGGACAGGTACACGGATAGGAAAGGTTTAGAGGGATATGGACAGGTACACGGATAGGAAAGGTTTAGAGGGATACGGACAGGTACACGGATAGGAAAGGTTTAGAGGGATACGGACGGGTACACGGATAGGAAAGGTTTACAGGGATGTGGGACAAATGCAGGGAAATAGAACTGGTTTAGACGGGAATCTTGGTCGGTACGGACCAGTTGAGCTGAATGGCCTGTTTTCGTTCTGTGAGACTCTGCGACATTTAGACAAGAACTTGAATCACCAAGTCAAGCTGCTGGGGACCAAAAGATAGGCACTTGAAGGCTAGCAGAGACAGGGTGGGACGAAAGGCCTCTTTTGGTGCTGTATGCCTCAGTGTAGCCCAGAAAAATGGAATTGGTTTGGTTAGAGAGAGATACTTAATTCATTGCCCATAGGCTTTCTTACTGTGTGTGTGTGTGTGTGTGTGTGTGTGTGTGTGTGTGTGTGTGTGTGTGTGTGAGAGAGAGAGACAGAGAGAGACAGAGAGAGAGAGAGAGAGACAGTGACAGTATGTGTATGTTAAAGTCAAAAGGAATTACAACCCATTCTCAATCCATCCCAATTCAGAGCACCTTACAGAATCATTTAGAAACTAGGGCTCACGGAGAGCATCAAATCAACAAAATATTTTTCGCCAAGCTTACAATCTCTTTAAAGAAATATTCCTGTTATACAAAATATGCTCAAAAAATTTCTGGTCTGAAAAAACGCAGGTTCTCCACGGCGTGTGCCCATTACATGATTGCACAGTTCCGAGGGTCGCCACGGTTACCACCCTGTAGAAACAAAAAGCAATTGGTTAGCCCAAGGGGACACACAAAAGACAACCACCCACAACCCAGGCCCCGATTACAACGCCGCTGCGTTCCTGGTGGGAAACCGATCATCTTGCATCAGTTGGACAATGATCCGAATCCCTCAGTGGTGGGGGTGACAAATCCTGATACGTGTGAGGGGATGTATGTTGGGAGGTTTAAGTAAGAGTAGGACACACTGTGAGGGTAGGACACACTGTGAACGGTAGGGAGTACTGAGGGACAGAGGGACCTCGATGTACGAGGGTAGGACACACACTGTGAACGGTAGGGAGTACTGAGGGACAGAGGCACCTCGGTGTACGAGGGTAGGACACACACTGTGAACGGTAGGGAGTACTGAGGGACAGAGGCACCTCGGTGTACGAGGGTAGGACACACACTGTGAACGGTAGGGAGTACTGAGGGACAGAGGGACCTCGGTGTACGAGGGTAGGACACACACTGTGAACGGTAGGGAGTACTGAGGGACAGAGGGACCTCGGTGTACGAGGGTAGGACACACACTGTGAACGGTAGGGAGTACTGAGGGACAGAGGCACCTCGGTGTACGAGGGTAGGACACACACTGTGAACGGTAGGGAGTACTGAGGGACAGAGGCACCTCGGTGTACGAGGGTAGGACACACACTGTGAACGGTAGGGAGTACTGAGGGGCAGAGGCACCTCGGTGTACGAGGGTAGGACACACACTGTGAACGGTAGGGAATACTGAGGGACAGAGGCACCTCGGTGTACGAGGGTAGGACACACACTGTGAACGGTAGGGAGTACTGAGGGACAGAGGCACCTCGGTGTACGAGGGTAGGACACACACTGTGAACGGTAGGGAGTACTGAGGGACAGAGGCACCTCGGTGTACGAGGGTAGGACACACACTGTGAACGGTAGGGAGTACTGAGGGACAGAGGCACCTCGGTGTACGAGGGTAGGACACACACTGTGAACGGTAGGGAGTACTGAGGGACAGAGGCACCTCGGTGTACGAGGGTAGGACACACACTGTGAACGGTAGGGAGTACTGAGGGACAGAGGCACCTCGGTGTACGAGGGTAGGACACACACTGTGAACGGTAGGGAGTACTGAGGGACAGAGGGACCTCGGTGTACAAGGGTAGGACACACGCTGTGAACGGTAGGGAGTACTGAGGGACAGAGGGACCTCGGTGTACGAGGGTAGGACACACGCTGTGAACGGTAGGGAGTACTGAGGGACAGAGGGACCTCGGTGTACCAGTCGAATGACTCCTGAAGGTGGCAGCACAGATCAGGGGGTGAAGAAGGTTTACGAGATACTTGTCTCCATTAGCCGGGGCACAGAATACAGGAGCAGGGAGGTTATGGTCCAACTTTAGAAACCACTGGTCAGGCCACAGCTGGAGCACTGTGTGCAGTTCTGGTCACCAGACTCTCGGATGGAGGTGACTGCACTGGAGAGGGTGCAGAGGAGACTGCCCAGGACTGAGAGTTTCAGTTACAAGGAGAGATGGGACAAGCTGGAATAGAGGATGCTGGATGGGACTGATAGAGCTGGGCAGATTTACAGCTAGGAGGTAACTTTTCTCATATGGCAGAGGAATCTAAAACCAGAGGGGATAGGTTTAGTGTTGGGGGGGGGGGTTTGAGGGGATCTGAGAGGGAATGGTCTGGAATCTGGAAGGCCCTGCCTGACGGGTTCATGGACACTTGGGCCTGGAGCCTAGTTGGCTCATTACAGGGCAGTGCTTACGCACAGAAGGTGGAAAATTCTGACTCTGCATTCAAGCATTCACCAAAAGGCACGGGTTCAGAATAATGGGAGACCGGAGTCCTCATTTGAGGAAGAACCTGTTTCTGTCAGGGACACTGCAAATATTTGAGATTTTCTGACCCAGGGATTTTACTCCCGATGAATTTAAGGTTTTTTCCCCTAGTTTCAACACTGAAGCCTGCCTGTTTTTCAATTCTCTCATTCACGGATGTCTGCGTCAACCATGCACCGCTCAGAGGCACAGTATTCCCCTTTGTACTTCATGAGCACAAGAGACACTGCGGATGCACACACACACAAAACGTTGGAGAACACACACACAAAATGCTGGAGAACTCAGCAGGTCAGGCAGCGTGTATGGAGAGGAATGCACAATCGACGTTTTGGGCTGAGACCCCTCATCAGGACTGGAAAGGAGTGGGGAAGAAGCTGGAATAAGCAAATGTGGGAGGGTAAGGTGTACTTGCTGGTAGGCTTACATCAACTATTAGCTATACAGATATCTTGTACTGGCAGTTAGAGATGCGTGATGAATGTTGGCAGATAGGGACAGGCAATAAATGCTGGCAGCGAGGGACAGGCAATAAATGCTGGCAGATAGGGACAGGCAATAAATGCTGGCTTTGGCATCCATATTGTCACATGGATCTCAGGCAGTGGAATAAGGGGCCGGCTGGTGGCGCAACGACATCGGCACCGGACCCGGGAGCGGAGGTTCCCGGGTTCGAAACCAGTCGGGTCCGCTCCCGAGTGCACTTTCCATCCGTGCCGGGTTGAGCGTCGAGATCGCAACTCGACCTCGTAAAATAAAGGGAAAAATACTGCGAAATTGTCTGTGTGAGGAGTGGCGCGCCACACAGTCTCTCTCTCACTCCGCGCCTTGTAAAAATAAGTCATGAAAAATCGATCATCACGGACACGCACGCACACGCAGATTCACACGCACAGACGCACACGGACAGACACGCACGCACACGCAGATTCACACACACACGCACACGCACAGACGCGCACGCAGGGACAAGCCAAAAAAAAAGGAATGAAAAGCTTGGGATTGTGACTCTTGCTCATTTCAAGTCTACGCCTTTTCTCAATAATCCACAAGTTTATGAACTTCATGACACTAATTAAAAATGAAACAAACTTTTGCAAATGCTATCATCACACCTAACAATCCACCCTTGAACCGAACAGAACATAGTACCTTAAATCCTCAAACCCAAAGCAGAGATGGACAGATTTCTCCAACGGACTGGGAGGGGGTGTTGGGTTGCAGAATAGGAACAAGTTCAAATGATGTTCAAAACCTTTCAGTAATGGTCAGTCACATCTATTGTTCCATGCAGAGGGAGAGGACACAGTATGATTCTATTACAAGGATTAGAAAGGACATCCCAAGTTAATACCACTGTCCCAGCGACCACTGGGAAGGGTAAGTGGTGTGCACGAGTGGCCTTGAGTACAAGAGAGGGTATCTCACTGCCCTGGTGAGAGTGTACCAAGAGGACTGTGCACCATTCCGGTCCCCTGATCCTTGCCACGGAGGCTGTGTGGTGTAGATTCACTAGACTTGGAGAAGGGTCCAGGGACGAAGGGTTTTGAGGGAGATGAGGTGACTGGAAATGTGCTGTCTGCAATTGGGAAAAATGAGGGGAAATCCCTTTTAGACTTCTGATGGGGCCAGATGGGGAGGGTATCTCCCCCCACCCTCGCGCTGGGGGGTGGGGTGGTTTAGGATCAGACTGAGGACAGAGAACCCATGGAATACGCTCCTTCCGGAGTCTCCTTCTCTGAGTTCAGAGTTGATGGACTTCTGGAAATCAAGGGAATCCAGGGGCAGGGGCCATACTCTGGTGTGATGGATGAGCAGGACTTGGGGGTCGGCCAAATGGATCGGAGAGTTCCTGTCTAACTTGCATGGGGGTCGGAAGCCACCCCTCCAGGTTAGAGCTCGCTGGGATGGGAGGGGTGGGGACATGTGACAGAGGGCGGGCGATGGGACGGGGGGTGTGGAGACTGGACAGAGGGGTGGGGACATGTGACAGAGGGTGGGGGACTGTTCGGAAGGGTTGGGAGACTGGACGGGAGGGGTGGGGAGACAGGATGGAGGGGTGGAGAGACGGGACGGAGGGGTGGAGAGACGGGACGGAAGGGTGGGGAGACTGGACGGAGGGATGGGTAGACTGGACAGAGTGGTGAGGAGATGGCACGGGGAGTGGAGAGCTGGCACAGGGGGTGGGGAGCTGGCACGGGGAGTGGGGAGATGGCACGGGGGGGTGAGGAGATGGCACGGGTGGTGTGGACACTGGACGGAGGGGTGGGGAGACTGGATGGAGGGATGGGTAGATTGGACGGAGGGGTGGGGAAACTGGACAAATGGGTGGGGAGACTGGACACAGGGGTGGGGAGACTGGACAGAGAGGTGGGAGACTGGACAGAAGGGTGGGGAGACTGGACAGAAGGGTGGGGAGACTGGACAGAGCGGTGAGGAGATGGCACGGGGAGTGGAGAGCTGGCACGGGGGGTGGGGAGATGGCACGGGGGTTGGGGAGATGGCACGGGGGTTGGGGAGATGGCACGGGGGGTGGGGAGACAGGACAGAGAGGTGGGAGACTGGACGGAGTGGTGAGGAGATGGCACAGGGAGTGGGGAACTGGCACGGGGGGTGGGGAGCTGGCACGGGGGGTGGGGAGCTGGCACGGGGGGTGGGGAGATGGCACGGGGGGTGGGGAGATGGCACGGGGGGTGGGGAGACAGGACAGAGAGGTGGGAGACTGGACGGAGTGGTGAGGAGATGGCACGGGGAGTGGGGAGCTGGCACGGGGGGTGGGGAGCTGGCACGGGGGGTGAGGAGATGGCACGGGGAGTGGGGAGCTGGCACGGGGGGTGGGGAGCTGGCACGGGGGGTGGGGAGATGGCATGGGGGGTGGGGAGACAGGACAGAAAGGTAGATGGGAAGGAGAGTGGGGGGGACGGAATGGGAGAGAACTCGACAGGACTGGTGCATGCAGATGGAACAGTGGTCGTCATGGCTGGAGATCTGTCTGCCCAGATATTCCGGATAGACGGGGCTGAGGAATGTCGGTGGGTGGGGTCGATCGTCCGTGACTTTGGCCAATGTGGTGGGTGAGGGGCAAAGGACCTGTCCACGCTCCGGAGAACCTCTGCAGCCCATCACCGTCCCACCACCCCCACCCACCCCAGACACACATTGCCCTCCTCCCCACCCCACAACCTCGTCGCCTGCGACACAGAACACGCCATACATACTCCGAGGTCAGCTCCCCTCCGCCGGGTTCGAGGGGGGGAGACAAGGGGTGGGTACGGGGAGGGGGCGTCTATCGGCGAGTCTTGGCCCCTCTGCCTCCGGTGCGGGACGCCGTACTCTGCCCAAAGCGGCGGGGCGGCACTCCCTTGTTGTGCCGCGGGGACGAGCGTACTCTCACCGGCCTGCGCCTGGGGCCGGCCCCCTCGCCGAGCTGGGCCCTCCCCCGCCCCGAGTCACTGCCGCCGGCGGGAGTCGGGTCGGAGGGCGCCTCGGGGGTGGGGAGAGCCTCCGGGACGTCGGTGGGGAGCCAGGAGTCTTTGGCCCAGAGATTCTGAAGGACCTGTTCGGGGGGAGGGAAAAACAGGAGGTTTCTATGGCAACCCTCCAATCGGAAGAGCCGGGGGGTTCGGGGAGTGGGGCAGCAGGGTGACCCTCACTCGGCACTGCCTGCCCCCACCACTTCCCCAGCCCCGTCCCTCTAACGCAGCGTTCACCCTCCCCTCCTCCATCTACCCCCACACTGCGGTCACTCCTCTCGGACTTCTGTGGGATGATGCAGTGCAGCTGGCCCTGGGGAACAGGACACTGACTGAGACAGTACGGTAACAGGCTTTCACCGTACCGTGTCTGTACTGACCATGACCCAGCCCCAATATTTACTGCCCCTCTCTCCAGCTTCATCACACCCTTTCCTTTCAGATATGCACGGAAGTATTAAATGCCTACAATCTCACAGCCATACACTATTATACCATAGACAGGGCTTCACAACACATACCAATTACTGTTTCAAATTAAAATATGGTTGTCCCTTTAGAACAGAGATGGGGTGGGATTTCTTTCAGCAGAGGGCGGTGAATCTGTGGAATTCATTGGCGGCCAGACTGCTGGGTGCATATATTTATTTCGAGTTACAGCAGGGGACGGGCTCTTCGAGCCACATCACCCAGCAACACACCGATTTGCCCCCAGCCCAATCACAGGACAATTGACCTACTAACCGGTGCGGAGGGAAACCGGAGCACCCGGACTCATTGGACAGATCCTTACGGAATACGTTGGAATGAAACGCGAGGTTGACAGGCTCTTGGTTAGTCAGGGCTGCAAAAGGAGAAGGCAGGATGATGGGGTTGAGAGGGACGATAGATCAGCCATGATGCAGGCTCAGTGGGCCAAACGCCCCTCTGGGGACTGCACGACTCCCTTCCTGAGCTGGGTGACCATAACTGTGCACAGTACTCCGAGTGCAGTCCGGCCAAAATCCTACACTGCTGTAATGTGAAGGCCAGCCAGCCAAACACCTTCTTCACTGCCCTGTCTACCTTTCAGGGACGACGTACCTGAACCCGCTGGCCCCTCTGTGCTACGACACTCCCCAGGGCCCAGGCATTCAGAGTGAAGGCCTGCCCTGGTTTAACGCTCTAGACTATGATATTTCCACTTCTGAGTGGGTAACAGGTCCTATGATTCATTAGAGCTCTGTGAAGACTTTAGACGGATTTTGTATACCACCAAAGATGAGCAGTTCGACAGTCGATGTGCATTCTGACTGAATGCATCACTGCCTGGTGTGGAGGCTCCAGTGCTCAGGATTGGGAGAGGCTGCAGAGGGTTGTACACTCAGCTAGATCCATCACAGGCACAACCCTCCCCTCCCTCAACAACATCTTCAAAAGTAGGTATCTATCATCGAGACCCTCTTGGGCATGCCCTCTTCTCGTTACTACCATCAGGGGAGTGATACATGACCCTGAAGACACATACTCAGCATTCCAGGAACAGCTTCTTCCCCTCTGTCATCAGATTTCTGAGCGGTCCATGAACCCATGAACAACACCTCACTATCCCTCTGTCGTCAGATTTCTGACCAGTCCATGAACCCATGATCACCACCTCACTATCCCTCTGTCATCAGATTTCTGACCAGTCCATAAACCCATGAACAACACCTCACTATCCCTCTGTCATCAGATTTCTGACCGGTCTATAAACCCGGGAACAACACCTCACTATCCCTCTGTCATCAGATTTCTGACCGGTCTATAAACCCGGGAACAACACCTCACTATCCCTCTGTCATCAGATTTCTGACCGGTCTATAAACCCGGGAACAACACCTCACTATCCCTCTGTCATCAGATTTCTGACCAGTCCATAAACTCGTGAACAACACCTCACTATCCCTCTGTCATCAGATTTCTGACCGGTCCATAAACTCGTGAACAACACTTCAACGTTCCTCTTTGGTACTATATAATAATTTAATTAATTGTTAATCACTTGTCGTGCCTGCACTGAACTGCTGCCACAAAACAATAAATTTCACAACTAATGTAAACCTGATTCTGATCAGAGTGATCGCCAGCGGACTGAAAAGATTACCAATAATCAATTGGCCTCTGAAGTCGAACGGGCTTTGGTAAGTGATCGACAAGTCTGGGGTAGGAATGTGGATCGGGAGGAAGTGTCAGAGGGACAAGACCACTCACGGACCACAGCTCATGCAACCCCACCCGGTTAACAGCTCCGTCGATTCTAGCAGACAACACCACCCTAGCCTGATTTGGCTTGTGACCTCATTGTCCTGGGCATGACCCCGGCACCCCACAACAATGAGCCTTGCAGTCTATCCAATAGTACCTCAGGTGTAACTGAACCCAAGGAAAGGGTCACTTTGGATGAGAAGGTGGGATTCAAGGAGTTCCTGTCGGGAGGGTATTCCAGACTCAGGGGCCCGGATACCTGAGGGAAATGGTCACTATCATGGAATCTGCGATCTGGGGGAGGGGAAGGGCTCTAAGAGGTAAAAAAAAACTTGCCCCTGGGACAGGTGTCGGGGCCAAAGGAAGTTACAGAGACAGGGAGGGGTGTAGGGGCTGGAGGGGTGTAGGGGCTGGAGGGGGTTACGGAGACAGGGAGGGGTGTAGGGGCTGGAGGGGGTTACAGAGACAGGGAGGGGTGTAGGGGCTGGAGGGGGTTACAGAGACCGGGAGGAGTGTAGGGGCCGGAGGGGGTTACAGAGACAGGGAGGGGTGTAGGGACTGGAGGGGGTTACAGAGACAGGGAGGGGTGTAGGGGCAGGAGGGGGTTACAGAGACAGGGAGGGGTGAAGGGGCTGGAGGGGGTTACAGAGACGGGGAGGGGTGTAGGGGCGGGAGGGCGTTACAGAGACGGGGAGGGTGTAGGGGCTGGAGGGGGTTACAGAGACGGGGAGGGGTGTAGGGGATGGAGGGGGTTACAGAGACAGGGAGGGGTGTAGGGGATTGAGGAGTTACAGAGACAGGGAAGGGTGTAGGGGCTGGAGAGGGTTACAGAGACAGGGAGGGTGTAGGCGCTGGAGGGGGTTACAGAGACAGGGAGGGTGTAGGCGCTGGAGGGGGTTACAGAGACAGAGGCGGTGCAGGGGCCTGATGGGGTTACAGAGACAGAAGGGGGTGCAGGGGCGGGAGGGGGTTACAGAGACAGAAGGGGGTGCAGGGGCCTGAAGGGGTTACAGAGATAGGGAGGAGTGTAGGAGCTGGAGGTATTACAGAGACAGGGAGGGGTGTAGCGGCTGGAGGGGTTTACAGAGATAGGGAGGGGTGCAGGGGCCAGAGGGGTTTACAGAGACAGGGAGGGGTGCAGGGGCCAGAAGGGGTTACAGAGACAGAGGGGGGTGCAGGGGCCGGTGGGGGTTACAGAGATAGAGGGGGGTATAGGGCCAGAAGGGGTTACAGAGAGGGGGGGCAGGTGCAGGGGCCTGAAGGGGTTACAGAGACAGAGAGGGGTGCAGGGGCCAGAAGTTGTTACAGAAATAGAGGGGGGTGCAGGGGCCAGAGGGAGTTACAGAGATAGAGGGGGGTTTAGGGCCTGAAGGGGTTACAGAGTCAGAGGGGTGTGCAGGGGCCAGAGGGGGTTACAGAGACATGGAGGGGTGTAGGGTCCGGTGGGGGTTACAGAGATCGCGGGGGGTGTAGGGCCTGAAGGGGTTACAGAGACAAAGGGCGGTGTAGGGCCTGAAGGGGTTACAGAGATAGGGAGGGGTATAGGAGCTGGAGGTATTACAGAGACAGGGAGCGGTTTAGAGACTGGAGGGGTTTACGGAGATAGGGAGGGGTGCAGGGGCCAGAGGGGTTTACAGAGACAGGGAGGGGTGCAGGGGCCAGAAGGGGTTACAGAGACCGGGAGGGGTATAGGGGCCGGTGGGGGTTACAGAGATAGAGGGGGGTGCAGGGGCCTGAAGGGGTTACAGAGATAGGGAGGGGTGCAGGGGCCAGAAGGGGTTCCAGAGACAGAGGGGGGTGCAGGGGCCAGAAGGGGTTACAGAGACAGGGAGGGGTATAGGGGCCGGTGGGGGTTACAGAGATAGAGGGGGGCGTAGGGCCTGAAGGGATTACAGAGACAGAGGGGGGCGTAGGGCCTGAAGGGATTACAGAGACAGAGGGGGGTGCAGGGGCCAGAAGGGGTTCCAGAGACAGGACAGGTGTAAGAGCTAGAGTGGGTCAAGGAGGTGGAGAGTGTAGTATTACAGAAATGTAGAGAGGAGAAGGGAGTCCAACGGGGTGGATCAAGGGAAGGGGTAAATTGCAGTTGCCTGCCCTTCAATCACAAGCGTCAGCTGGGAAGAGGTTTTCGAGGCTGTCCCTAGGGTGAAGCCCGTCACTCCAGCAGGTCCACACATGCATACGTGGGCACTGTGGTGTCCAAGACCCATGTCCGGGTACCCCTTTGCACTCTACCCCTCGAGTGGGGGGGGGAGGGGGAGGAGGGGAGTCTTTGCACAGTGTCTCCCCGCTCCGGTTCCCACATACTTGCCCCAACTCTGGGCTGAGCTCAGCCTGAGACAAGGTGGGGAAAGAGGTGCGTTTGGCTTAACAGGCAGACTGAGCTCCCATCGTGGTTAATTTCATTTCACAGTGATGGAGATTAATTTACCAATCAGCAGCTTGTTTAGTTGCAGAGGTCAATGTTACACATAGCAACAGGCAAACCAATCAGCAGCTTGTTTAGTTGTAGGCGTCCATGCCAGACATAGCAACAGGCAAACCAATCAGCAGCTTGTTTAGTTGTAGGCGTCCATGCCAGACATAGCAACAGGCAAACCAATCAGCAGCTTGTTTAGTTGTAGGGGTCCATGCCAGACATAGCAACAGGCAAACCAATCAGCAGCTTGTTTAGTTGTAGGGGTCCATGCCAGACATAGCAACAGGCAAACCAATCAGCAGCTTGTTTAGTTGTAGGGGTCCATGCCAGACACAGCAACAGGCAAACCAATCAGCAGCTTGTTTAGTTGTAGGGGTCCATGCCACACACAGCAACAGGCAAACCAATCAGCAGCTTGTTTAGTTGTAGGGGTCCATGCCAGACATAGCAACAGGCAAACCAATCAGCAGCTTGTTTAGTTGTAGGGGTCCATGCCACACACAGCAACAGGCAAACCACTGACAGACCTCAGTGGATTGGGGAACATCAGCGGGGGGGGAGGGAAGCTGGGACAGTCATTGATTTGGGTTGTGACTGAAAGAGTAGGGGGTGGATGGCTGATGTAAAGAGGGAAGGGGCAGGTGGAGGGTGGATCCAGCTGACAGGCAATTAGTTAATTGTCATGTACACTGAGGCAGTGTGAAAAACTTTGTTCCGAACATCAGATAATCTCACCAAATGAGTACACTGAGGTAAAACAATAACAGAAAAAAGTGTTTCCGTCACAGAGAGAGTGTGGTACAGGCTGAAAATACAGTACAAGGGCCATGACAGGGTAGATTGTGAGGTTACTATACACTGGGACCATTCAATAGTCTGATAACAGCTGGACTGAAGCTCTTCTTGAGTGGTCTCAGATCCAGGTGAGGAGGGGCTGGTAGGCAGGAGGAGGAGAGGTGAGAGGGGACAGCGACAGAGGCTAGGAGGTGATGGGTGGATCCAGGTGAGGAGGGGCTGGTAGGCAGGAGGAGGAGAGGTGAGAGGGGCAGCGACAGAGGCTGGGAGGTGATGGGTGGATCCAGGTGAGGAGGGGCTGGTAGGCAGGAGGAGGAGAGGTGAGAGGGGACAGCAACAGAGGCTGGGAGGTGATGGGTGGATCCAGGTGAGGAGGGGCTGGTAGGCAGGAGGAGGAGGGGAGAGCAGGAGATAGTGACGGAGGCTGGGATTGAGTATCTGATGGGAGAGGATCGTGGAGCTTGGGAGGTGGGGATGGCAGATGGGAATGGCAGGACAGGGGTAGCTTCGCTCCTGTTGGTGGGGTGGAGCAGTGGTTGGGGGAGGGGGACGGAAACAGACCGATGTTTGGCTGCCGTGGATGTAGGAGGACCATAGGGAGAGAGAAAAGGGACGTAGGGGAACAGATGCCCTGAAATTGGAGACTTTAGTATTTGTACCACTGGGTTGTGGACTCCCGAGGGTGGATATGAATTCTGTTCTCTCTGGGCCAAGGATGAACCCAAAAGGCTTCACAGAGCCGAGCATGGGCCTTGGGGAAGATTGGGTGAATGGGGGCACACGGAATGAGGTAAATGAGCCTGAAGTCCCACACCACCAGGCTCAAGAATAGTCCTGATGAAGGGTCTCGGCTGAAAACGCCAACCATTATTTCCCTCCACAGATGCTGCCTGACCTGCTAAGCACTTCCAGCTCTGCGTGGATCAGCAACTTCCGTTTAACCATTCGGTTCATGAACAACCCTAATCACCACCTCAGTTTGAAACAGAATGGCATCTCATTAGAACAGATGAGGAGGAATATCTTTAGCCAGACGGTGGTGGGATTCATTACCACAGACACCTGTAAAGGGCAAGTCACTGGGTGTATTTAAAGCAGGGGTTGTTAATTAGTCAGGGTGTCAAATGTTATGGGGAGAAGACAGGAGAATGGGGTTGACAGGTCATGGTAGAGCGGACTCGATGGGCCAAATGGCCTAATACTGCTTATGATCACTTTGCAGAGGGTGGCGAGGAATCTAATGAAGACGATCAAAAACTACAGGGCGATCTTCATCAATCAGGCAAGTGGGCCAAGGAATGGCGGATGGAGTTCAGAGTAACCCATCAGCAGGCCAGGCGGCAGTATGGAGAGGGATGTCCGCCACAGGAGCGTAGCCGTCAGCAGGACGCCATTACACCTGGGGCAGCGGGGGGGGGTGCGATCTGGCCTGTGGAGTTCAGTTTCAGCACTCCTCTGTAAGGAGTGTCTGTACATCGGCCCTGTGACTGCGTGGGTTTCCCCGGGTGCTCCGGTTTCCTCCCACAGTCCTATGGGGTAGGTTAACGGGTCACTGTAACAGGTCAGGGTTGTGGGGTTGCTGGGGGGCGGGGGGCCTGGCTCAAAGCACCAGGAGGACCGACTCCGCTCAGTAAATACATAATAAATAAAGAGTTGCGGTTTCGGGCCCAGCCCCCCTCAGCAGGTTTCACCCCGAAACATCGGCTCTGTATTCCCCTCCCGAGATGCTGGGTTCCTCCAGCATCTTGTCTGTGTTGCTCTGCATTTCCAGTGCCTGCAGAACTTCCTGTGCGTGCGGAGTTCGATCCAGGTGTGTGAGCTGTTACATTTCGGGAAGTCAGACCAGGGCGGGACTTTCCCAGGGAATGGCAGGGCCCCTGGGTGTGTTGTGGAACACGGAGACATAGAGGGCACTGAACATAGCATCACAGGTGGGGCGGTATTGAAAGCTGGCCTTCGTAAGTCAGGGCATGTTGCAGTTGTACAGGTCATTGGTGAGGCTGTCTTTGTCCAGGTTTGCTCACCCTGCTGTAGGATAGATGCCACTACGCTGCAAAGACTGCAGAGGAGATTGACGAGCTTGTTGCCAGCAATCGAGGGACTGAGATAAAGACGGGGACGTCACCATTTGGCAAGAGACAGGAAGGTGTACAAAATCATGAAGGGCATAAAGATGTACAGTCCTTTCCCCCAGGGCAGGGGAATCAAAAACTAGACAGCCCAGCTTTAAAGTGGGAGAGGAGAGGTTTAATAGGAACCTGAGGAGCAACTTCTTCACCCAGAGGGTGGTCAGTCTATGGAACGAGCTGCCAGAGGAAGTGATTGCGGCAGGTAGATTAATGACATGTAAAAGATACTTGGTCAGGTACACGGATAGGAAAGGTTCAGAGGGATAGGGACAGGTACACGGATAGGAAAGGTTTAGAGGGATATGGACAGGTACATGGATAGGAAAGGTTTAGAGGGATATGGACGGGTACACGGATAGGAAAGGTTTAGAGGGATAGGGACAGGTACACGGATAGGAAAGGTTTAGGGGGATACGGACGGGTACACGGATAGGAAAGGTTTAGAGGGATACGGACAGGTACACGGATAGGAAAGGTTTAGAGGGATACGGACAGGTACAAGGATAGGAAAGGTTTAGAGGGATATGGACAGGTACACGGATAGGAAAGGTTTAGAGGGATACGGACAGGTACACGGATAGGAAAGGTTTAGAGGGATACGGACAGGTACATGGATAGGAAAGGTTGGTTTAGAGGGATACGGACAGGGACACGGATAGGAAAGGTTTAGAGGGATATGGACAGGTACACGGATAGGAAAGGTTTAGAGGAATACGGACAGGTACATGGATAGGAAAGGTTGGTTTAGAGGGATACGGACAGGGACACGGATAGGAAAGGTTTAGAGGGATACGGACAAACGTGGGCAAATGGGACTGGCTTAGTTGTGAATATTGGTCAGCTGGGACTAGTTGGACTGAAAGTAATGGGGGGTGAGTGGGGCTATTCTTTGGGACGAGGTGAAAAGCAGGGGGAATGAGGGACCAACTCTGTGACCAGCTTGAGTGTGTGGGAGGGGGGACTTTGGGTGCGACCAGCCCTCACTGACCTGCATTGCAATCGGGTCCTGCCCCATCAGGTATGTTCGGTGGAGGAGGCTCTCCGCCGCCCCTCCCACTCCTCCGCCGGTCCCGGTGCCGCTGCCGCTGACACTGCGGTAGGACTTGGTCACTGTCTGCCGGGAGGTGGGGCCGGTGATCACCGTGGTCTTCTGCTGACTCTGGGCCGACTCGTGGGGTGGGGTGGCCGGCTGCCCACAGGATCCGCACACTGTGGTACGGGAACGCAGGTTGTACTCAGCATCGGCGCTGTGGGCCGCCTGTCAATGGGAGGGGAGGTGGAGGAGAAGAGGCATCAGCATACAGTCCCTTCCTCCCCTCCATGATCCCCCCCCCAATGTGCTCCGTCCCTCCAACACCTACCAATGGGATCACCCACCCCAATTCCTCATCCCCAAACACAAACTCTCCCCTCAATTCCCCCCATGACTCTCAACATGCTCCCAAGCTCCTAATTCCTCCCCAGCGCTCTCCCTCTCCCAAAACCCGCCAACACCTATCAACACCATCCCTCCCCTCAACTTCCCTCCGCCCTCCAACATGCACCCTGCCTCCAACCCCCTCAACGTGCTCCCTACCCCCCTCACACGTCCCCGGCCACACCCGCCGAACGCTCCTCCACCACACGCGCCACCGCTGCTCGCAGCCTGCAATTGCAGTTCATGGTCAGAGACCATTGAGCCCACTGAGTCCATGCTAGCCCTTCCCCCCAGGTGATCAGCTTGGCAGCTCTGAGGAGCCAGAACCCACCCCCAGAGAACCTGGGATAAAGTCCACCCAACTATGTGCCAACGGGTGGACGGAGAGAGGCAGCACCAGACACCGTCGTCAGTGGATTCTTTCAGTTTTAAAAGGGAATAATGGATTAGTTCTGCCCTTGCGGTGTGAGAGAGGTCGCAGCCAGTTTGGTGTTACAGTCCTCAGACGCTACCTCCAAAGATTTGCCCCCCCTCCGCCCGCCAACATCTCCCAACACCAACGTAGCTCATCTTCCCTCTGGGACACAACATCGCTCAGGATGTTTCTGAGGAAATAGTTGCCATACAGGCCAGGACGTTGGGTAGACATTGAAAGGCTCTTGATTGGTGAGGATGCTAAAGGTGATATGGAGAACGGGGGCTGATAAAAATATCAGCCAGGAAGCAGACTGGATGGGACAAACAGCCTGATTCTGCCCCATATCTTGCGTCTTTTCCAAGGGAGTAGGGCTTTGATCCTTTTCCATCCTCCTGTCCACTAAAGCCTTAACTGACCTGTGTCCAGTTCCTGTCACCTTACCGGCCCCCCATCCACCAGTGTGTCAGTCCCAAGGCACTGCCCACAGAGACATTCAAAGTCCCCCCCCCCACCCACCCACTAATTCTCTGCACGAGTTGAAAGTTGCTCTATGACCCAGTGGGAAACAGATCAGTAACAGATACAGTCAGCAAAGTGACAGATGGAGCTTCACCCAGCTAAGTATGAGGTGTTCCAGTGTAAAGGACAGTAGACTGTTCATGGCAGGACTCTTAACAGTGTCGATAGATAGAGGTATCTTCGAGTCCAAGCCCACCCAGCTCTCTGAAAGTGGCTGCACAGGGTGACAGGGTGAAGAAGGTGCATGGCATTTATTAGTCAAGGCACTGAGTTCAAGAGTAACAAAGTTACATTACAACTTTATAAAAGTCTGGTTAGGCCACATCTGCATTCAGTTCTGGTTGCTCCATTGCAGAAAGTTTGCGGATACTTTTAGAGAGGGTGCAGAAGAGGTTCGCCAGGACGCTGCCTGGATTAGAGAACACGTGCTGCTATAAGGTGAGTTTGGACAGAGTTAGATCGTCTTCCTTGGAGTGACAGAGGCTAAGGGGAGACCCTGATAGAGGGTCAAAAATTATAAGCTGCCAGAATCTTTCTCCTGATTGAGAAAAGTCCAGTATTAGAGAGTGCAGCTGGCCAGAAAGAACTACAGTCTACAAATCAGTGAATTCAAATTGTTCAGGGACAGCAGAAGCAGACAGACCAATTGTCTTTGTTCTTGCCATAAGGTCAAAGGAACGGTCGAAGCCATTTTTTGAAGCTGCTCTGTATCCTCCATTTTGTGAACCGGTTTTGCTTGGCTGAAAGAATGTAATCAGTTGGACTAGAGGTCATTTCCCAATAAGAAGTTATTTGTCAGGTGTTCTTCGGCTGGATATAACATGCAGGTTAGTGAGTGGTGGGGTCTGTGTCTGCCCCGAGTGATTCCAGCTCGTTACTGGTTTGGTAACTGATTTAGAACAGAGAGCCATAAATTACCAGTTGTCACTGGTGGAGGGGGGCAATAAATGGATGCTGGCTTGGACTAGAGCCAAGAAGATTGAATAAGAATAACCTAGAGCCAATGAGATTGAAATGGAACATTTGAACTGATAGGAGGTGTTTAAAAGTCCAGATCTTCAAAGGCAAAGCAGTGACGACTCTCTGAAGACCATCCGTCACAGGTGTGGAGGACTGCACATCAGAGATTAGACTGCTTCTGCTTTTCTATTCTCTGACTGTTCATGCAGGATCAGGGAAACTTAGTAGATGTACACTTGGGCATTCGGTTGTGTACATTCATGTGCTGTTAATTCAGACAATAAGGAACTTGTCACTAAATACAGATTTGCTCTGTGTCCAACTGTGATCATCATTACTGAGGGGTAATCCTTGTTACAGTGCAGAGGGGAAAGTTTACAGGAGATATGTGGGGCACGTTCTCCCACACCGAGAGTGCTAGGTACCTGGAATGCATTGCCATGGATGGTGGTGAAGGCAGGTGCCACAGAGGCTTTGAAGTAGACACATGAATGGAGAGATATGAACCATATGCAGGCAGGTGATTAGTTTAACTTGGCACGGATATTGTGGGCTGAAGGACATGCTCCTGTGCTGTACTAGTCTTTCAAACCTTGCTCCTGATACCCAGACCAGGGATTTCATCCTCGTCCTCTCCCCGTCCGAGCTCCAACCTCAGACTGAACGTTTCAAACTCCAGGGAGCACCCCCCAGATCATCTGGAATCCTCTCCTCCTGACGTATCCCTCGCAGTCCTTCCACGAGCCCTACTGTCAGGACCGATTTCCAAGAACTGATCATGATGGGAACACAGCGATGAGCGCAACGGGGCGGAGTTCAGAGGTCAATTCCGGTGCCCTCTGTGAGAATTACATACATCCTTCCCCTGAGCACATGGGTTTTCCCTGGGTGCTCCAGTTCCTTCCCACAGTCCATAGGTTAACTAGTCATTGTAAATGGTCCTTTGATTAGACGGGTTCAATAGGTGGGTTACCAGGTGGTAGAGCCTAGAGGCTGAAAGGGGCTCCTCCTTGCTGGGTCTGGTCTCCAGAGCCGACACATGGCTGATCCCAGGCCCCGCTAGTGCCCCCCGTAACCTGTTTGCCCCTCATTGACATACCTGAGGACAACTTTACAGTAACTGATTAACCCACTGACCCCACACCAATTAAAGGTTTAATTATCAGGATATTTACACAGATTAGAAATTAGAACAAGACTTCCTGTGACACATGCCAACCCTTGCAGTATCCACCAGCCCCAGAGGACACTCTCTCTCGGTCTCGGGATGCGTGGGCTTAGGTATATCAACATTGAAACAGGCCATTCACCCTGACTGCTCCATGTCGACCACGATTCCCATCTAAGCCAGTCCCATTTGCCCAGGTTTGTCCCATACCCCTCTAAACCTCTCCTATCTGTGTACCTGTCCATATCCCTCTAAACCTTTCCTATCCGTATACCCATCCATATCCCTCTAAACCTTTCCTGTCTGTGTACCTGTCCATATCCCTCTAAACCTTTCCTATCCGTATACCCATCCATATCCCTCTAAACCTTTCCTGTCTGTGTACCTGTCCATATCCCTCTAAACCTTTCCTATCCGTGTCCCTGTCCATATCCCTCTAAACCTTTCCTATCCGTGTACCTGTCCATATCCCTCTAAACCTTTCCTATCCGTGTACCTGCCCATATCCCTCTAAACCTTTCCTATCCGTGTACCTGCCCATATCCCTCTAAACCTTTCCTATCCGTGTGCCTGTCCATATCCCTCTAAACCTTTCCTATCCGTGGACCTGTCCAACTGTTTTTTAAATATAGTTGATGTACCTGTCTGAACCACTTCCTCTGGCAGCTCGTTCCATAGACTGACCACGCTGTGTCGGTCTGTGTGGAATTTGCCCATTCTCTCAGTGACTGGGTGGGTTTTCCCTGCGATCTTTGGTTCCCTCCACGTCCCAACGACATACAGGGTTGATGGTTTAAATTCCCCCTGTTTTGTGGTGAGGGATAGAACCTGGGGAATGTGGGGAGACTGAAATAGGGATAGGTGTAAATGGGTGGGCCAAAGGACCTGTTCCTGGAAAGGATACAAGGACAAACCCTTAAAGAAAGGATCCTTAACACAGCAGAAGTCTGAGAATCACAGTCTGGGGGGGGGATGGCGGGCTGGAGTTTGGAAAGGGGTCTTGTGTGACAACAGCCTATAAGGAGGGTGGAGCAGTGCGGTCTGCTGCTATTGCCCTACTGGGACAACGGGCCAAATGTCCTTCTCCTGGAACAGCCAGCACCCCTGTAACTGGAATGGTTATCTGTTACAAAGACTCCTCTCTTCCTTTCCCTCCAACCCATCACTGCCATTTTAAAATAGCCTCCCTTCAGTCTGCCCGTTGAAAAGAAAAGCTCCTGCTTCGGGCGGGGGGAGGAAGGGTTCAGGCCTCGGTCACTGGACTGCAGTGGACCGGCTGGGCTTGTTTTCCCTGCAGCAGAGGGGGAACCTGATGGAAGTGTATAGGATTAAGAGAGGCAGAGATAGTAAAATATTTTACCCCATGGGTGGGAAAGGTTCAGAAACAAGACAGTACAGGTTTACAGGAGAGGGAGCAGTTTGAAAGGGGATCTGAGGGGCTGGTGTTTCACACAGAGAGTGGGTGATATCTGGAAAGTGCTGCCAGAAGAGGTGATGGATCTACAGTCACTGCAGTTAACAGGCTCTTGGAGACACACACACGGGCAAGGTACAGAGGAAGACGCCAAAGACTGCAGATGGTGGAATCCGGATGCTTGAAGAAGCTCAGAGGTCAGGCAGCATCCGTGGAGGGAAATTGACAGTAGATATTCCTGTCTGATACTAAAAGCATTGACGTGACTGTAAGAGGAATTGCCACAGACCTCTGTGGGAACCAAGTCATTGGGAGAGTTTAAAGCAGAGGCTGATAGGCTCTTGATTAGTAAGGACATCAAAGATTACGAGGAAAAGGCATGAGGAAAGGGGTTGATAGGGACAATGAATCAGCCATAATGGAATGGCAGAGCAAACTCGATGGGCTGAATGGCCCAATTGTGGTCCTATGTCTTATGAGTAAGCTTGCAGATGACACAAGATTTGGAGGCGACAGAAATAACTTTCTTTTCACTGGCAGATGGTAAGTTGGGCAGAGCTGTGGCAGATGCAGTTTTATCCTGGTAAGTGTGACGTGATGCACTGTGGGAATCTAATGAGGGTAGGACACACACTGTGAACGGTAGAGAGTACCGAGGGACAGAGGGACCTCGGTGTACAAGGGTAGGACACACTGTGAATGGTAGGGAGTACTGAGGGACAGAGGGACCTCGGTGTACAAGGGTAGGACACACACTGTGAACGGTAGGGAGTACTGAGGGACAGAGGGACCTCGGTGTACAAGGGTAGGACACACACTGTGAACGGTAGGGAGTACTGAGGGACAGAGGGACCTCGGTGTACAAGGGTAGGACACACTGTGAACGGTAGGGAGTACTGAGGGACAGAGGGACCTCGGTGTACAAGTTGAAAACCACCTTGAAGGGGGGAACTCAGATTTGGGATAACAGGAGGTGGAGGAGGGGAGTTGACATGAATTTTAGGGGTGGGAATGAAAGTGCAACCAATCCTGGGCCACCACCAACCCCTCTGTGTGGCCTGGGCACCCCATGGATCCACAGCCAGGAGTTGGGGGGGTTGACGGCGGTGTGGGAGGGGTCAGACACCCCGAGGAGATCCAGCCGACCCACCTTCTGGTCCAAACGTGAGAGCCCAGACAGAGCCAAAAGAAGGTTCAGGGGGAGAGGGGGGGAGAGGGGGACAGGATGGTCTTAGGTGAGTGGTGGGGAAAGGGTGGAGATGGCTAGAATTTCATGGCGCTCTGGAGAAAGGCTAGGGGCCAAACCCTGTTATCAAAACTTAAACAGACACATCGTCACTAAATAACTATTTGGCTGGCCACTGCCCTCTCACCCTGCGCTAACCTCATCGCTCTCTCTGCCCCCTGCTCTAGCCCGATTGCTAGGCCATGCATCCCGGATCAGGTCTAGACAAGACCCCTCTCTGTGACATTATCTCCCTCCCTTCACATCTGGGAACAGCTGCTCCTAATTTTTAACCCCTCAAGAAACAACTGGTTTGAGTAGCTCAATACCAGACTAATCAATTTAACTAATTAAATCAGAATTTATTTTAATATCCAGCAGGAAACTAAATCAGTCTCTTTAAATCAGGAAGTCATTAAAGAAATCGAAGGAGACAGCTGTAATCTTTCAAGATTATTTTTTATTTAAACAAAACAGCTTTGGATACAGAACTTCGCAGTGAATCTAATTTAATTTGAATCCAATCGGATTATCGACAACTTATAAACCAAGGGTTACATTTTCAGCTATGATGACATCCCTAACGCACCATGAAATCCTGACGCCTCGTTCCTGAGAACGATCTTGGAAATACAGAGGAGTGAGATGGCAGATAGCTGAATGACAGCGTGACAGAGAGAGACCTGAGCTGAGTGGAGCTTACGGTCCGTACAAACCTTTCCAGGGAGTTGGCCCTTGGTGAGGACGTTGCAAAGACGCATTGGGCGGGAGGTCTGGAGAGTTGTGGGGGAGGGGGGGTCCATCCAAGCTGGCAGGTTGAAGTTTGGGCATGTAATAGAGATATTCCCCGCTAAGGAAGCGTGTAATAATAAGGCATATTGGTGGCAAGGGAGGGTCTGTAATAACTGAAACACTGAAGAGCAGGGGGCTGCGATATCAGCATTATGTCAAGCAGGCAGAGGACTGATGCTTAGAGAGAGCATGTAATAATGGATACTGATGGCTAGCAAAGGTCTTGTGATAGAGGGAGAGTTGTAATAACAAAGATTAATTCCTAGGAAGGTCTGTAATGACTTATAATGGTTAGTAAAGGTCTGTAATGGTGGAGGAGTCAGTAATAAGATACATACTTGTTAGGAAGGGTCTATAATGGATGGAGAGGTTTGCAATACAGGGATACTAATTAGGAAGGATCTGTAATAGCTGGAGGGGGTATGTAATATGAAGATACAGGTTAGGAAGGGTCTGCGATGGATGGAGGTGTGTAACATAGGAATACATGTTAGGAAGGGTCTGTAATGGACAGAGGTGTGTAATGTAGGGATATAGGTTAGGAAGGATCTGTAATGGACGAAAGTGAGTAACGTAGGGATACAGGTTAGGAAGGGTCTGTAATGGACGGAGGTGTGTAACGTAGGGATACAGGTTAGGAAGGATCTGTAATGGACGGAGGTGTGTAACATAGGGATACAGGTTAGGAAGGATCTGTAATGGACAGAAGTGTGTAACATAGGGATACAGGTTAGGAAGGGTCTGTAATGGACGGAAGTGTGTAACGTAGGGATACAGGTTAGGAAGGATCTGTAATGGACGGAGGTGTGTAACGTAGGGATACAGGTTAGGAAGGATCTGTAATGGACGGAGGTGTGTAACATAGGGATACAGGTTAGGAAGGATCTGTAATGGACAGAAGTGTGTAACATAGGGATACAGGTTAGGAAGGATCTGTAATGGACGGAAGTGTGTAACGTAGGGATACAGGTTAGGAAGGGTCTGTAATGGACGGAAGTGTGTAACGTAGGGATACAGGTTAGGAAGGATCTGTAATGGACGGAGGTGTGTAACGTAGGGATACAGGTTAGGAAGGATCTGTAATGGACGGAGGTGTGTAACATAGGGATACAGGTTAGGAAGGATCTGTAATGGACAGAAGTGTGTAACATAGGGATACAGGTTAGGAAGGATCTGTAATGGACGGAAGTGTGTAACGTAGGGATACAGGTTAGGAAGGGTCTGTAATGCACGGAGGTGTGTAATGTAGAGATACAGGTTAGGAAGAGTCTGTAATGACAATGAGGACAGGTCTGTAACGATGGAGGGGACTGTCTATAGTCAAATCCGAAACCGTTCTATCGATCTCAGCATCACTGCCGACAGCCAGGGGAGGCATTTTTCAAGGAACAGTTCTTTCAGACTGGGATCACCAACCCTTGGCCAAGGCTGAAGTGTTGGGGAGGGAAAGGGTTGCCTGAAATGTTTTGGACAGAGAGAAAAAAAATTCTCAAGGCGAATGGCAGAATAACCTGTGTGGCACAGATCAGCTAGTATCCTGTATCAGGGCAGAATTCCCAGCCTTCTCCCTGGCTGGGTTTGTTTAGGATTTGGGATTTCTTCCCCTCTGTCCTGAGCATGGGCAGTTGGGCAGCTCCCAGCGGTGCTCAGCGGCCGACCAGGTTGGGAGGCCCACAGATTTTCGAGAGGAGACCTGGGGGAGTTTCGGAGACTGGTGGTTAGACCTCCAGCTGGGAATGATTGCACAACTCCTTCTCCCTATGCCATGGGGAAAGAAGTATGCAGGGAGGAGGGACCCTGACGTTCGCAGGCTGGGGTTTACAGAACAGAGGGATGTTCTGTTGGCATCCCTCGTCGTCCAGGGAGGGATTGGCCACTTGGACAGGGTAAACCCTCTTCCTAACCCTCAGGCCATCATTCTATTCAGTAAGAGGGCCAGAGGGGGTCCCAAAGTGAGGCCAGGTTTGGGGGGGTTTGATCAATCAGTGGACTGGGAAGTCAAAGATCAGTTGTGGCTAGGAGAGTCATCGAACCGGTCAAACTGTGTGAATTCGTGCCTGGAGTCCTTTACGTTTCAAATTCCGACCGAGTGACTGTTTACTGTCTGGAGATCTCAGACCAGTCCCTGCGGGTCTGTCCGGAGGATCCTTTTGGCAAGGTAGTTAATTCTGATGGAGCGTAGGGGGAGAGAAGGTGACATCATTAGCTGGTGGGGAGGGGGTGTGCAACATGGGGGGGGTCCCTGGAATGAAGAGTAGACCACTCAGGGCGCAGATCAGGAGGAACAACTTCATCCTGAGGGTGTGGAATCTTTGGAATTCTTCCCCCCCCCCGCAGGAGTTTCAGGAATGTTCAAGTGGAGTTTTTGCATGGAGGGGAGTGGTGGGGGAGAAAATTAAAGGGACGTGGGATGGTTCAGGACAATGGAACTAGGTGAAGGCTTGATGAATGGGTGAGGAACCCCCACCACTCAAGCCTGAGGTGGTCCTGCTCTCAAGGTTGGGTGGGTGGGAGGGAGATAGAAACCCAGTTGCCTCAGGCCGGGGGAGGAGATGCTGTTGACAGAGGGCAGGGAACTGAGCAGATAGAGAGAGGAGCGTGGACATGGGGCTGATCAGAGGACCATGTTGGGCAGGGTAGGGGATGGGTTGGGGTGAGGGGAGGGTGCTGAAACAAGCAGGAGTGGGGTGTGTGCTCCAAATCTGGGAAGCAGGCAGAGATGAGGGGTTCTGTGTCGTGGGGGAGGGTCCCTTCCCCGGAACAGAAGTCTCACTGAGTGCCTTCCACTGGATGCAGTGGACAGGGAGGACGGGGAAGGGCCAAATCTCACTCAGGTACCGGAAGTCCGAGGAGGTAGGGAGAGAAACAGGGGTTAGAAGGTGAGGAGATTCCCCCAACACTCAAACCCCCTCCCACAAGCCCGTCTTCCACCCATTGACCCCCACCTCCTCCACAGGAACGAGCCACCCTTTCCCATACAGGCAGAGAACAGTCAGAGGGCAGGGAAGCGCGGAGGCACCCCTCCCAAATGCCACACCACGCGGGGTTAAATCACTAGCATCCAATCAAATCCTCAGGCCGCTCGGCCAGTCGGCTGCGTGCTGGAGCTGCAGGTTGGCCCACCCACACAGAGCCTGTGGGAGAGGGATGGGGTGTGGGTGTGGCATTATCACTAGGATGGCATCAGCACAGGGCAAGACCTGGGGTTCATCAGCAACGGAGGGCACCTGTCCATGGTGTGGCACAGAAACCTCCTCGTTCCCTCACCAGCGTGGGAGTGGATAGGAAAAATGGGCGAGGGGAGGGAGGAGGGTGAAGGGGGAGGCGAGGGAGGAGGGAGGTGAGGGACGAGGGGAACTGATCCACTCGCCGCTGGCTCCTCGGTGGCTTCACTGCCTATACCTGGTGCACATCACGTCGGCGCAGCTCCCCATCGAAGTCCTCATCATCGTCATTAATCACCACCGAGCGGGTCACCTTACGCATTGCCATCTCCTGGTGGGACAGGGTAAGAACAATCGGTCAGTGCCCAGAACCGGCCAACCACACACCCACACCTCACTCTCTCCCTCCTGCCGACACACACCTCGCTCCATGGAACACCCCTCCCCCACCGTCTGGAACACCCCCCACCCCCACCGTCTGGGACATCCCCCTCCCCCACTGTCTGGGACAGTAAACAGACTGGCTGTGCTGAAGGGCCTGTTGACAAGGAATACTCGGACAGGGTTGCCATCTCCCTGTGGGGAGTTTTGGAGGGTTGGAGTGGAGGGATGGAGGTATTTGGTGGGAGGTGGGGAGGGTTCGGGAGGGAAGCAGTAATCCTACAACCATTGGAAGAAGCTGTTGAGGTGGACGGTGTATCACTAACACAAGAAAATCTGCAAATGCTGGCAATCTAAAACCACACATGAAATGCTGGAGGAACTCAGCAGGCCGGCTACATCTATGGAAAAGAGTAAACAGTCGGCATTTTGGGTGTTGGTCGACGTTTTGAACTGAGAGTCTTCATCTGAAAGGTCTCGGCCCAAAACATCGACTGTTAGCTCTTTTCTATAGGTGCTACCTGGCCTGCTGAGTTCCTCCAGCATCTTGTGTGTGTTGCTTCAGATGGGCGCTGGATGGATCACGGTGGGAGAGGCATGGCCTTCCCTTGGTCTGGGGTCACTGGGAGGGGAGGTAGGGTTGAGTTAGGATGAGGGGGAGTTAGGGTTTGGTTAGGCTGAGGAGGGGAAGTAGGGTTGGGTTAGGGTGAGGAGGGGAGGTAGGGTTGGGTTAGGGTGAGGAGGGGAGGTAGGGTTGGGTTAGGGTGAGGAGGGGAGGTAGGGTTGGGTTAGGGTGAGGGGGAGATAGGACTGGGTTAGGGTGAGAAGGGGAGGTAGGGCTGGGTTAGGGTGAGAAGGGGAGGTAGGGTTGGGTTAGGGTGAGGAAGGGTGGTTGGGTTGGGTTAGGGTGAGGAGGGGTGGTTTGGTTGGGTTGGGTTAGGGTGAGGGGGAGGTAGGGTTGGGTTAGGGTGAGGGGGAAGTAGGGTAGGGTTGGGTTAGGGTGAGGAGGGGAGGTAGGGTTGGGTTAGGGTGAGGAGGGGTGGTTTGGTTGGGTTTGGTTAGGGTGAGGGGGAGGTAGGGTTGGGTTAGGGTGAGGGGGAGGTAGGGTTGGGTTAGGGTGAGGAGGGGAGGTAGGGTTGGGTTAGGGTGAGGAGGGGTGGTTTGGTTGGGTTTGGTTAGGGTGAGGGGGAGGTAGGGTTGGGTTAGGGTGAGGGGGAGGTAGGGTTGGGTTAGGATGAGAGGGAGGTAGGGTTGGGTTAGGGTGAGGGGGAAGTAGGGTAGGGTTGGGTTAGGGTGAGGGGGAGGTAGGGTTGGGTTAGGGTGAGGGGGAGGTAGGGTTGGGTTAGGGTGAGGAGGGGAGGTAGGGTTGGGTTAGGGTGAGGGGGAGGTAGGGTTGGGTTAGGGTGAGGGGGAAGTAGGGTAGGGTTGGGTTAGGGTGAGGGGGAGGTAGGGTTGGGTTAGGGTGAGGGGCAGTGATGTCTCACCTCATTGCTGCTGTTGATCAGGATGGTCTTGATATTTTCCCCTGTGCCCCAAGTCCGCTGAGTCTTCCACACCATGTCAGTCGGAGGGCTGTGGGCAGCACCGGCATCTGCCGCCCAGATCTGAGGGGAAGGCAAGGGAAATGAGAGGGTAGGATCAGATAACCATAAACAGAGAACAATACAGTTCACTATCGTGTCAAACAATGACAAATTACACTAATTCCTTCTGCCTGCACATTCACGAGTCTCAGATCCTCTATCGTATCTGCATCTCCATCGCCACCCCATTCCAGGCTCCAACACTGTAACAAAACTGAACTCGCACTTCTCCTTTAGACTTTCCTCTTCTCACACTAGAGCTTTACCCTCCGGTACTTGACACTTCTACCCTGGGAGGAACATTCCATCTGCTCATGGATGGCTCTAAACTAAATTTCTATTTGGCCTCCTCTCAGTCTCCGCTGCTCCTGAGAAAACAGCCGGGGTTTGTCCACTCTCTCCTTATAGCTCACACCTTGAATCCAGGCAGCCTCCTGGTGAACCTCTCCTAGGCCTCTACGCCCCTCCTTTAAGGGAGCAACCAGACCTGCACACGATGCTCCGAGAGTGGCCTGACCGGTTTTACATAGCTGTAATGTGATTTCCAGACTCTGAAAGTCAGAGTTCATACCCTCTAATGCAGACAGTATCCAAGATCATAAGACACAGGAACACAATTCAACCACTCAGCCCTTCGAGCCTGCGCTGCCATTCGATCATGGCTGATTTATTATCCCTCTCCACCCCATTCTCCCCGTAACCTTTGACACCATGTCCAATCAAGAACACATCAACCTCCACTTTAAGCCTACTCAATGACTGGCCTGGCCTCCACAAATGTCTGTGGCAGTTAGGGTTGCCAGTTGTCCTGTATTGGCTGGGACATTCCGTATATTGGGCTAAATTGGTTTGTCCCATACGGGATTGCCCTTGTCCCGTATTTCCCCGCTAAGGTACAGCGTTCCCATGAAACAGTTCGTAAGCCGAAATGGTGTAAAGCGAAGAAGCAATTACCATTAATTTATATGGGAAAAATTTTTGAGCGTTCCCAGACCCAAAATATAACCTACCAAATCATACCAAATAACACATAAAACCTAAAATAACACGAACATATAGTAAATGCAGGAATATGATAAATACACAGCCTATATAAAGTAGAAATAATGTATGTACAGTGTAGTTTCACTAACAGAATCGGGAAGATTAAGCCAAAATCGATTTGTAGAAAAAAATCGGCACGTACACGCATACGCACATCACGTATGTGTATGCCACACATGCGCACACAGGTGCCCACGCAAGGCTTCATGGTCATGGTAGTCTTTCTCAGGGTAAACACAAGTGTCCTGTATTTGACTGCTACTTTTGTCTCTTATTTGGGAGTGAGAAAGTTGGCCACAGATTCACCGCCCTCAGGGTAAAGAAATTCCTCCCTTCTAAAGGGATACCTTTGTATTCCAAGGCTGTGCCCTCTGGTCCTAGATTCCCCCACTAGGCACCTGTATCTGTGACTAATAAACTAACACCATTAGCCTGCGCCCTGAAGCTTTAGGGTTCCTTCTGACGCAGTCTGAAAGCCTCGAACACATTCAGTGATTGAGTGCCGCCTTTGTCCAACCCCACAGCAACTCTCCTCCCAGAGTGCAGCCTTCCCTGGGCACCGAGGTGGGCTATGCCAGCGTGGAAGGAGGGGAGGGTGGAGGAGAGCAGGATTCTTTCATCAAAGATTCCCATCATCCGGGCCATGCCGCCTTCTCATGCTAGCATCAGGCAGGAGGAAGAGGAAGATTGAAACTTCGAGGAAAATGCGGAGGAGAGAGGGTAGTTCTCAGAGGGGCCGCTGGGTCCTGAAGCTCTCAGAGAGGTTATCGAGATTCTGAGATTTATGGATTGGACTGTAGTTCATATCGGCCACTTTCAGTTCTATGCTTTTACCATGCCTCGCCTATTCTTTCTTGTTATCAATTGGCAGCCTGAGGGTTTGGGTGATCTGTTAGTTTTTTTTTTGCAAGGGAGGGGTTGGAGGTGTTTGGGGTTTGCTAGTTTTTGTTTCTTTTTCTTTTCGTGTGGGGGGGGGTATTAATGTCTTTCTCTCACCTACCTATATGATTTTCTGTACCTTGTGGCTATAGAAAAGACAAATCTCAGAGTCGTATTCTGCATACATACTTCGATAATAAAATTAATCTTTGAATCTTTAGAAGCCACAAGTCCCACACCACCAGGTTCAAGAACAGCGACTTCCCTTCAACCACTTGTTTCTTGAACCAACCGGCACAACCCCGATCATTACCTCAGCAATGAAACCCGTCAGACCACCCAATACACGCTGTGGACTTGTGTCTTTGTTTTCTCTCTGCTTTTGCACCGTTTCATAAAACTGTACGGTATAACTTTCTGTCTAATGTGAAAACTATAAGGACTCTCGTTATTGCGGCCATTCAGCCCATCGACTCTGCTCTGTCATTCAATCACAGCTGATTTTGCCTTAAGCCCCATTCTCCCAGTAACCTTTAACCCCCCACCCCCCCAAACCAATGAAGGACCTATCAATTTCTGCCTTAAGTGCACCCAGTGATTTGGTCTCCTGCGGCAACGAACTCCACAGATTCATTACCCTCTGCCTGAAGAAATCCCTCCTCTTCTCAGTTCTAAAGGGACGTCCCTTTTCCCTGAGGCTGTGCCCTTCGAACTCGGACTCTCCTACTGAGTTACACTCTGAGTGTTTGGCTGTTTTTCATGATACCTCTACCTTACCGTACTTGACAATAAACTTGACTTATCATGAATTGTACCGCCCAGCATTGGTTAAGAACAACACCCAAGGTTTAAGATGCAAGTTTATCATCTGTGCATCAAAGTTGGAAAGTGTATGGTTATGCACTTTGGCAGAAGAAATAAATGGGGAGACTGTTATTTAAATGGGGAAAGAATTCAAAGTTCTGAGATGCAATGGGACTTGGGAGTCCTCGTACAGGATTCCCTTAAGGTTAACCCCCAGGTTGAGTCGGTGGGGAAGAAGGCGAATGCAATGTTGGCATTCATTTCTAGAGGAATAGAGTATAGGAGCAGGGATGTTATGTTGAGGCTCTATAAGGCGCTGGTGAGACCTCACTTGGAGTACTGTGGGCAGTTTTGGTCTCCTTATTTAAGAAAGGATGTGTTGACGTTGGAGAGGGTACAGAAAAGATTCACTAGAATGATTCCGGGAATGAGAGGGTTAACATATGAGGAACGTTTGTCCGCTCTTGGACCGTATTCCTTGGAGTTTAGAAGAATGAGGGGAGACCTCATAGAAACATTTCAAATGTTGATAGGCATGGACAGAGTGGATGTGGCAAAATTGTTTCCCACGATGGGGGAGTCTAGTATGAGAGGGCATGACTTAAGGATTGAAGGGCGCCCATTCAGAACAGAAATGCGAAGAAATTTTTTTAGTCAGAGGGTGGTGAATCTATGGAATTTGTTGCCACGGGCAGCAGTGGAGGCCAAGTCATTGGGTGTATTTAAGGCAGAGATTGATAGGTATCTGAGTAGCCAGGGCATCAAAGGTTATGGTGAGAAGGCAGGGGAGTAGAACTAAATGGGAGAATGGATCAGCTCATGATAAAATGGCGGCGCAGACTCGATGGGCCGAATGGCCGGCTTCTGCTCCCTTGTCTTATAGTCTAAAACATGTAGTCAAATGCGTCACAACACACACAAGACACTGGGGTAGCTCGGCAGGCCAAGGCAGCATCTGTGGAAATGAATCAACCGTCACCATATTCCAGCCCGAGACCCTTCATCAGCACTGGAAAGAAAGAGGGGAAAAGCTCTGCTTTCCAGTGCTGATGAAGGGTCTCGGCCCAAAACGTCGACTAGGTATTCATTCCCATGGAGGCTGCCTGACCTGCTGAGCTCCCTCAGCGTTGTGTGTGTGTGTTGTGACGCACTTCCAGCATCTGCGGAATCTGGTGCTGGTGAAGTGCGTCGTCTGCGAGAGAGCGCCGGGATCCGCCCGCAAGTGTTGCCAAACGTACTGGCGCCAGCATAGCGTGCCCACGATACTCAGCAGGATGACACAAAAGCAACAACGCGAGCCCCTGTTCATCCCTGCCACCCCCCCCCCCACATCTTGATCGGGGGTTCTGGGTCCCCAGGTCCCACACAGACAGCCCGAGGGAGGAATGAGAGCGGGGAGACCCGGGGGCTGCAAGAGGGAGGAGGTACGGAATTGACAGGACACTCACCGTGACAGACTGTCCAGCCAGAAGAACAAACTTGGGAGGGAACTTGTACGAGATGGTGGCCCGGCCATTGATCTGCCTCTTCAACTGCCAGTTGCCCATGGGCTGGTCCTGGGGGAGGTGTGACAAGAGGATAGTGAGGCTCACACAGACACAGGGGGTCCGAGTCAGGGGGATAGTGGTGGGGGGGGAGGGGAAGAGAATGGGAGAGAGTGGGTAGGCAGACGGAAGTTGGGGAGAGAGTGGGAAGAGTGGGAGGGGGAGATACACAAGTAGGTGGGTGTGAGAGGGGCTAGAGGTATGACAAAAGGATAGTGAGGCTCACACAGACACAGGGGATTCCAGGTCAGGGGGCAGGAGGGGGAGAGAGAAAAGAGAATGGGGGGGGGGAGATACACAAGCAGGTGGGTGTGAGGGGCTAGAGGCTCAGGGCGGGAAGGGGGAGGTAGGGCAAGGGGAGAAAGAGAAGGGTAGTGTGACGATGTAGAGCGGGGGGGGGATGGGGCTCGGAGAAGGTGAGACGGGAGGGAAGGGCAGCAGAGAGCAGGAGGGAGGGGGAATGGAGTGTGGGTTACAAAGGGGGAACAGAG
The DNA here is from genome assembly GCF_030028105.1 of Mobula birostris. Lineage (NCBI taxonomy): Eukaryota > Metazoa > Chordata > Chondrichthyes > Myliobatiformes > Myliobatidae > Mobula > Mobula birostris. The sequence continues at coordinate 122,982 of NW_027276964.1, read as the reverse complement.
TGGGTCGAGTGGAGTTAGAGAGTGTGGGGGTTGTGGGAGGGGCAGGGCAGGGAGTGGGAGAGGGTGAGTGAGGAAGAGGGTATTGAGGATAGGTTGGAAGGTGGAGGAAGGTTATTGAGGATAGGTTGGGAGTGCAGCGGAGGGTATTGAGGATAGGTTGGAAGGTGGAGGGGGAGACGCCCTGTGGTCTCACCTCATCAGTCTTGTTCTTCAGTCGGACGAAGCGGCCATCAGGGTCGATGGAGTCCACCAGCACGCGGCCGCGAGCTGTGGCATGCTGGGTAATGCTGCTGCTCGACCCTTCGTCCTCCAGCTCCTCCAGACGCCGCTTCTTGGCCTGGGCGGTCTGCGAGGTGTGGACCGAGCGGCTGGTGCTGGTCCGCGACACCGCCACCTGCGGCGGAGGGCTGGGCGATAGCCTCAGCCTGGGGGCAAAGGGGGAAGACAATAGAGTTACTGGGTCCTGGGTTCCTGAAGGTCAAGGGTCCGAGGGTGATGTGGGGCTTATGGGGGTCGCGGGTGAGGGGAGGCTTCGACAGTGGGGTAATGGGATTGGTAATGAAGTCGGCGGAGGATATAGTTGCACCTGAGTGGGGGATTGCAATGGGTAGGGGTCATGGCCAAGGGGAAGGGTCACAGGGTCACCCTACCTCTCCTCCTCCCCCTCCAGCATCTTGCGGTAGGCGTTGATCTCCATGTCCAGTGCCAGCTTAACGTCGAGCAGCTCCTGGTACTCGTCGAGCTGGATCTGCATGCGACGCTGCATGTCGGCCATCTCCCGATCCTTCTCGTTCAACAACCGACGGCTGGTGTCGCGCTCCCGTTGCAGGGCTGCTTCCAGGTCCTGAATCTTCGCTTCCTTGGCTGCCAGCTGCCACAGGTCAAGGGTCAGTCAATTGATAGGTCACAGGTCAGCCATGACAGGTCAAAGGTCAGTCAATTGATAGGTCACAGCTCAGCTATAGCAACAGGTCACATCAGGTCAATAATGGCAGTAGTTCACAAGTCAGCGGCAGGTCAGCAATGACAACAAGGCACAGTTCAAACAAGGTGGGCACAGGCCGGAGGTCAGCCTCAGAAACAGCAGAGCACCACCGTCGCCATAGGCACCCAGAAGGCCCTCCACCTCCTCTTGCCAGGCCACTCCCTACACAGGTCTGCTTTCAGAGCTCCTAACGAACCTGTCACTGTGTGGAGCCCCACCCCTCCCCCTTCGCCATTTCTGTTAACCATGAGCTTCTCCAGGTCTCCCCCCTCTACACCCACAACTCAAAACACCTCCATTCATCTCCCCGTCCCTTGGCGCACACTTGCAAAGGGAGGGGTCGCAGTGATCAGGGCCAAGTCACCCAGTGAGCTGCAGACGGCAGCTCAGCCGTACGCAGAGCCCTGCATCACAGACGCTCCAGCCACCAAAATCCACTCAAATGCAGCCCGAAGCGTGCGTAGGCATGGGTACCAGCCTCCTCAAAACCATGATACACCACCCAACATCCCCTTCCTCCTGACAGTCCACACCAACCTGCTCCCCCCAATCTAAGGAGCAACCTTTTTGCTGGTCAGTATATAGAACAAACTGCCAGACAAAAGTTATATGAGACAGGTACAGTAACAACATTGAAAAGACACTTAGGGACACGGATAGGAAAGGTTTAGAGGGATATGGACAGGTACACGGATAGGAAAGGTTTAGAGGGGTACGGACGGGTACACGGATAGGGAAGGTTTAGAGGGATACGGACAGGTACACGGATAGGAAAGGTTTGGAGGGATACGGACGGGTACACGGATAGGGAAGGTTTAGAGGGATACGGACAGGTACACGGATAGGAAAGGTTTAGAGGGATACGGATGGGTACACGGATAGGAAAGGTTTAGAGGGATACGGACGGGTACACAGATAGGAAAGGTTTAGAGGGATACGGACAGGTACACGGATAGGAAAGGTTTAGAGGGATACGGACGGGTACACGGATAGGAAAGGTTTAGAGGGATACGGACGGGTACACGGATAGGAAAGGTTTAGAGGGATATGGACGGGTACACGGATAGGAAAGGATTAGAGGGATACGGACGGGTACACGGATAGGAAAGGTTTAGAGGGATGTGGACAGGTACACGGATAGGAAAGGTTTAGAGGGATACGGACAAGGACAGGGATAGGAAAGGTTTAGAGGGATATGGGCAGGTACACGGATAGGAAAGGTTTAGAGGGATACGGACAGGTACACGGATAGGAAAGGTTTAGAGGGATATGGACAGGTACATGGATAGGAAAGGTTTACAGGGATACGGACAGGGACAGGGATAGGAAAGGTTTAGAGGGATAGTGGCCATGCATGGACAAATGGGATTGGCGTCGATGGGAACGTAGTTCAGTGTGGACCATTTGGAGTGTTGTGTGAATCTGTGCATCTCTAATTTAAATACAGACAAGTGGACAAGACTTCCGACACATCTGGGTGACCCACCCTGACCCACAGACCAAGAGGCCAAATCTGTCTTACCAACTCACAACCTTGTCCTTTCCTACCACAGATATTTCCTTTCATTCCACCCACCCCTTCCACTGCTGACCTTTCTCTGTGACATTCCTTTCTTTAATCCCACTTCCCCATTCCCAATCTCAGACCCGGAAAACTGACTCCTCTCCTCCCTTGGCATCTCCTGCCTGACCGCCAAGAGGCTGGTGACATCTGCGGTCTCGCGACTGGATGGGCTCCTCATCGCCCCCGATCCACGATTCTCGATTGGTTCATGATAATGCCTGTCCACCCCCATGCACACTGCAAGGGCGCCTATCGCTCGCTCCCTCCCTCCCTTCGAGGCAGGGCCCCCTTACCTCGCTCTGTAGCTGTTTCATCTGGGTGGTCAGGTTGTCCAGCCTGAGGCGGGTGGAGGTCAGCTCTTCGTGGGCCGCTCCGATCAGGTTGCTGTTCCGCTCGGCCGAGAACTTGGCATTCTCTAGCTGCAACAGAGGACGATAATGTCCGGTGAGCCGGGCTTGGAGTACCCGAGGGAGACAGAGATTTACCTCACCAAGCCTTCCCTCAGTCTCTGCAGAACTAACGGGATGGCCATTGACTTTAGACAAGGGGACGGAGAAGAGACTCCTGTTTACATCCACCGTGCTGAGGCTGGGAGGGTCAGGTTCCTGGGAGTGAACATGCTAACTTCAAAGTAAATTCATTTTCAAAGTACATCTCGGTCACCCTAAGATTCATTTTCCTGCAGGCATACTCAATAAATCCATCATAGAATGATAGCAATGACGGAATCAATAGAAGACCACACCGACTTGGGCGTTCAACCAGTGTGAACAAAGACAACAAGCTGCACACATACAAAAAGCAAGAAATAATAATAAATAATCAATAGATATTGAGAACATGAGATGGAAGGTCCTTGAAAGTGAATCCACAGTCTGTGGGAACATTTCAACGATAGGGCAAGTGAAGTTACCCCCTTTGGTTCTAAACGCTGGTGCTCCACAAGGCTGCATTCTCAGCCCCCTCATCTACTCCCTTCAAATTTATCCCCTCACCATAATTCCCTTCAAATTTCCCCCCCACCCCCTTCAAATTTACCCCCTCTCACCTTAATCTCCTTCAAATTTACCCCTTCTCATCTTAATCTCCTTCAAATTTACCCCCTCTCACTTTAAATTCCTTCAAATTTACCCCCCTCACCGTAATCCCCTTCAAATTTAACCTCCTCACCGTGATCTCATGCAAATTTACCCCCATCACCTCAATCCACTTCAATTTTACCCCCTCACTTTAATCTCCTTCAAATTTACCCCCTCTCACCTTAATCTTCTTCAAATTTACTCCTTCACCTCAATCCCTTCAAATTTACCCCCTCACCTTAATCTCCTCCAAATTTACCCCCCCTCACTTTAAATTCCTTCAAATTTACCCCCCCTCACCGTAATCCCCTTCAAATTTAACCTCCTCACCGTGATCTCATGCAAATTTACCCCCATCACCTCAATCCACTTCAATTTTACCTCCTCACTTTAATCTCCTTCAAATTTACCCCTTCTCATCTTAATCTCCTTCAAGTTTATCCCCTCACCGTAATCCCCTTCAAATTTCCCTCTCACCTTAATCCCCTGCAAATTTACCCCCTCACCTTAATCTCCTTCAAATTTACTCCCTCTCACTATACTCTCCCTCAAATTTACCCCCTCTCACCTTATCCTCTTCAAAGTTACCCCCTCACCTTAATCCCCTTCAAATTTACCCCCTCACCTTAATACCCTTTGAATTTACCCCCTCACTGTAATCTCCCTCAAATTTACCCCACACCTTAATCTTCAAATTTACCCCCTCTCACCTTAATCCCCTTCAATTTTACCCCCCTCACTGTAATATCAAATTTATTCCCCTCACAATCTCCTTCAAACTTGCCCCCTCCAATTTTGTCCTTTGAATTTGCCTTCCATCTTAACCGCCCATTTTAATCTTTTTGGTACTTGGCTTCCCATGTTGCCCTTCAAACACCCCTCCACTTTAAACTTTGAACTTTCCCCTGACCTTAATCTTTAAATTTGCCTCCTCTCACTTTAATCTCCATAGAGTTTATCCTGCTCACCTAAATCTCCATCAAATTTGTTTCCTTTCACCTTCATCCCAACAGAATTTGCCCCTCTTACCTTGTCCTTTGAACTTGCACCTCTGGCCTTAATCTTTAAATTTACACTCGCCCCCATGTTAACCTCCCTCGAACTTGCTCCCTCTCAATCTCTCTCAAGTGTAACATCTGCCCCTTGCCCCCTGGTGGCCCTGACCAATGGGAGGGGGGGAGCCAGTTACCTTGGAGTTGTAGGTCTTCTCCAGATCCTCCTTGTAGAGGCGGACCTGCTCTTCGTGTTGGTTGCGTAGGTCATTGAGGGCCTCGGCCAGCTTGCTCTCGTACTCCCGCTGCCTGCCCGAGTCGATCTCCACCAGCCGTGACTCGTGTCGGCGTTTGGTCTCCCGGATTTCCTGCGAGGGGGGCACAAAGGGGAGTGGAGGGTCAGAGACTTTGGAAAGGAGGCAGGGATACGGCCAGGAGTGACTAGAGGGGAGTGGGTGAGAGGAGGGGGGAACACAGTCATGGGAGTCTGGGCTTGCTCTCAATCCTGAGATCAGGCGATGGGGGTAACGAGGGGTGAGGAATGGGGAGGGGATAAGTTTGGGAGAATTGGGGAGGGTTAGGGAGAGGAGGGACTTGGTGTAGGAGGAGTGGGGTGAAGTGGAGTTTGGTGTGGGTAGGGACAAAGGACAGGGGGAGGAGTTGGAGGAGACAGGGAAGGGGGAGGGTGGAGGGAGAGAGGAAAGTGGAGGAAGCAGCAGGGTGGGGGGCAGAGAGGGGGTGGAGATGAATTCTTGTTGTAAGGTGGGAGGGGAGAAGAAAGTTTACCAGAAGTTGGGGGAGTGGAGAGTGACGTCACAGAGGGGTGTGTGATCGTGTTGAGGGGTGGGGGGTTGAATGGATGAGAAAGAGCGTGAGGTCTGGGGAATGAGGAGAGTCCTGCTTAGGGAGGCGGAGGGCTGGGGGGTGGGGGTGAAGGGATGGGGTCGGTCACCCGGTGGGCCCACCTCGTCGTAGAGGTTCCTTTGGAACTCGAGCTCCTCCTGCAGGGTCTGTGCCCGGTTCTCTATCTCCACACGCCGCAGCATCTCGTCCTGAAGTTGCTTCTTGGTGTCGCTCAGGGACAGCTCCAGCTGGGGAGGCACAGCAAGATCCCAAGTGTAAAGAGTTGCAATGCTTGGCGCCGGTGAGGAGGAACCCCCCACCCCCCCAACGGTTCCCATTTGCCCCATTGAGAGTCACAGAGCGTTGATATAAGCCCTTCTGAGGGCTATAGAAATTCAGCAACTCCCCCATCAACCCTCACTGGTGTTTACTGATGCACCATAGAAACCATCCTATCCCGAACTATCACGGCTTGTTACGGCTCTGTCCGAGACCACGAGAAACTGCAGAGAGTTGTGGACCCAGATCAGCACATCACCGAAACCAGCCTCCCCTCCATGGACTCTATCTACGCTCCTCACTGCCTCGGTAAAACAGCCAGCAGAATCAAAGACCCGACACATCTCAGACATTCTCTCTTCTCCCCCTCCTCCTTCAGGCAGAAGGTACAGAAATCTGGAATCACACTCACCAGGTTGAAGGGCAGCTTCCACCCCACTGTTACAGGACTATCTGCCTTATAACAATCGGATAGAAAATAGCTGGTTCTGGTCTTGTACCTGTTGCCTACTTCCTTCTGCACTGTTATTGTTTTACCTTGAACTAATCCATTGCACTGATTTAACAAGCAACACACATCAAAGTTGCTGGTGAACGCAGCAGGCCAGGCAGTATCTCTAGGAAGAGGTGCAGTCAACGTTTCAGGCCGAGACCCTTCGTCAGGACTAACTGAAGGAAGAGTGAGTAAGGGATTTGAAAGTTGGAGGGGGAGAGGGAGATCCAAAATGATAGGAGAAGACAGGAGGGGGAGGGATGGAGCCAAGAGCTGGACAGGTGATAGGCAAAAGGGATACGAGAGGATCATGGGACAGGAGGCCCAGGGACATTCAGCTCTTGGCTCTGTCCCTCCCCCTCCTGTCTCCTCCTATCATTTCAGATCTCCTCCCCCTCCCCCTCCCACTTTCAAATCTCTTACTAGCTCTTCTTTCAGTTAGTCCTGACGAAGGGTCTCGGCCCGAAACGTCGACTGTACCTCTTCCTACAGATGCTGCCTGGCCTGCTGTGTTCACCAGCGACTTTGATGTGTGTTGCTCGAAGAGTCCTTAGGTTGTGGGAACATTTCAGTGATGGGCAAGTGAAGTTAACCCTTATTTTGTTCAGAGCCTGATGGTTGAGGGTTATAACCGATTGAACCTGCTGGTGTGGTGTGTTTAAAAAAAACAACAAAAGAAGTCCCTGCTGTCCCAACGTCCGCTCTGCCCAATCACACCCATGTGACCAACTGTATACCTCAGGAATGTCGCAGGAAACCAGAGCACCCTAAGGAAAGCCACGTGGTCACGTGGAGATTGTAGATCCTCCTTCTAGACAGCAGTGCAGACGAAGCCGGGGTGCTGGCACAGCAAGTGTTGTGCTAACCACTATGGTACTATTGCTGTAGCTCAGTGAAAGTGATAATAAACCAGTTTTACAAACACTTCCCAGAAATAATTGCTCAGCAGCCTTCAAATTTTGCTCCCTGCCACTCAAATAAAATTAGCAGAGCAGGCAGACAGAATCTTTATCCCCGGGGTAGAAATGACCTAATACTACAGGACATGTATTTAAGGTGAGAGAGGGAAAGTTTAAGGATGTGTGGGCAAGTTTCTTTAAATAGAGAGTGGTGGTTTCCTGGAATGGTTTACCAGGTTGGAGGAGGCAAAGAAAATTTATTATCAAAGTAAATATATGTCACCATATACAACCCCAAGATAGATTTTCTTGTGGGCATACTCAGTAAATCCAGGAAACACAACAGAATCAATGAAAGCAACACACATCAAAGTTGCTGGTGAACGCAGCAGGCCAGGCAGCATCTCTAGGAAGAGGTACGGTCGACGTTTCAGGCCGAGACCCTTCGTCAGGACTAACTGAAGGAAGAGTGAGTAAGAGATTTGGAAGTGGGAGGGGGAGGGGGAGATCCAAAATGATAGGAGAAGACAGGAGGGAGAGGGATGGAGCCAAGAGCTGAATGTCCCCAGGCCTCCTGTCCCATGATCCTCTCGTATCCCCTTTTGCCAATCACCTGTCCAGCTCTTGGCTCCATCCCTCCCCTTCCTGTCTTCTCCTATCATTTTGGATCTCCCCCTCCCTCTCTCACTTTCAAATCTCTTACTAACTCTTCCTTCAGTTAGTCCTGACGAAGGGTCTCGGCCTGAAACGTCGACTGTCCCTCTTCCTAGAGATGCTGCCTGGCCTGCTGCATTCACCAGCAACTTTTATGTGTGTTGCTTGAATTTCCAGCATTTGCAGAATTCCTGTTGTTCACTGATTTAACAATTCGATTTCCATAAACAGGAATCTGAGACAAGTTATTCCACGCATCTCAGAGCACATAACAATTATAAACTAATTCCAATTTCTTTGGCTGAACTCACCCATGCCCCTCGGCTCTGAGAGCAGAACTGGGCCATTTGATCCATCAAATTTGCTCTGTTTTCCTCAGCTTCATCCTCCCCATAATACTCACCCTCAAGAACCTGTCAATCCCTGCATTAAATATACACAATTACTTGATTGTTGAATTCCACAGGCTCACCAGCCTCTGGCTGAACAAGTTCCTTCTCATCTCAGTTCTCACCCCTCTATCCCGAGGCTGCGTCCTTGGATCCTGGACTCTCGTACTAATAGAAACATCCTCGCCACATCTACCCTATCCAGGCCTTTCAGTGCTGAGTATTCAGTTTCAGTATTAGGTAAGCTAGTCCTATTTGACCCATATCCTGTTAAGCCTTTCCCATGCCTTTTAAATATAGTTAATGTACCTGCCTCAACCACTTCCTCTGGCAGCTCGTTCCATGTACTGACCACCCTCTGGCTGAAGAAGTTACCCCTCAGGTTCCTATTAAACCTCTCCCCTCTCATTTTAAACTTACTCCCTTTGGTTCTTGATTCCCCAACCTGAGGGGGAAGAGGACTGAGCACATTTACCCTATCTATGCTTCTCATGATTCATACATCTCTGTATGTTGCACCCTCATTGGCTGGGCACTGAGAATGTGGTGTGCCCTCATTGGTCAGGAACCAGCAACACCATACGCCCTCATTGGCTAAGTAAAGACCTGATAACTCATGACACACTGATCTAGAACCGGGGAATGGAGAAGGGTGTTCTGGATTCTGATCTAGAATGGAGAATGGGGGTTACAGTTCACAGCACACTGATCTAGTATTGGGAATGGTTGGGGCCGTCTATAATATATTGCTCTAGATCCAGGAACCTAGATCTAGGGGGCCAATCACAACACACCAATGTAGAACAGGGAATGGGAAGAACCGTTTATAACAGACCAAACTACGTTTGTAGAACCATGAATGGAGGGTATGGTTAACAACACACTGACCTAGAAAGGGAAGTTGAGGGGATGGTTCACAGCCCACCGATCTAGAACTGGACCTAGATACTCCAGATGTGGTCTAAGAAGAGTTTTATAAATCTACAACATAACTTTCAGAGTTTTGAAGAGCTGATAAAGGCAAGCATGCCACATGCCTTCTCTCCAATCTTATCAAACTATGCGGTCAGTTTCAGAGAACAGTGGACTTGGTCCCCAGGATCACTCATAACCACAATTTATAACTAATGCTTTTCATGTGAACATTGTATCTCTCACTGCTGTATGTTTCTCATTACACTTGTGCTTGTGACGATAAACTTTGCGATTTGAAGGCCGCCCGGTGTGGGGGAAAGGAGCAGCAGCTCACGACACAGTCCCCACCAGCCCCTACCTTAGCAACCTTGGCTCGCAGCTCCCGCAACTCATTTTCCAGGTTCCTCTTCTCGCCCAGTGCAGTGGAGAGTGCAGCATCCTTGGAATTGAGGATGGCCTCCAGGTCTCTGAGACGCGCCTGGGCGGCTGCCAGATCAGACTCCTTCTTTGCATTCCTGGAGATGGGAACAGGGTAGGGGGAGAGAAGATTAGGACCACTGCTCAGCCGTGTTCTCAACTGCAGTCTCACTCAGATACATTAACCCTGTGGGGGACCCCCAACATCCATTCCGAGAGTCAGCAGCAACTCAGTGGGCATACAAGGGAATGAGGGTATGTATTTGGTCCACTCTCCCTTGGGACCAGAGAAATGACTGCATGGAAACAGGCCTTTCAGCCCAACTCATTCATGCTATTATCTGGATGCAGGTGCCCACATTGGGCCCATTTCCCTCTAAATCAGGGGTCCACAGACCCCTTGCTTAATGGTATTGGTCCATGGCTTAGAAAAGGTCGGGAGCCCCTGCTCTAAACCTTTCCTATCCGGGTACCCGTCCGTATCCCTCCAAACCTTTCCTATCCGGGTACCCGTCCGTATCCCTCCAAACCTTTCCTATCCGGGTACCCGTCCGTATCCCTCCAAACCTTTCCTATCCGGGTACCCGTCCGTATCCCTCCAAACCTTTCCTATCCGGGTACCCGTCCGTATCCCTCCAAACCTTTCCTATCCGGGTACCCGTCCGTATCCCTCCAAACCTTTCCTATCCGGGTACCCGTCCGTATCCCTCCAAACCTTTCCTATCCGGGTACCCGTCCGTATCCCTCCAAACCTTTCCTATCCGGGTACCCGTCCGTATCCCTCCAAACCTTTCCTATCCGGGTACCCGTCCGTATCCCTCCAAACCTTTCCTATCCGGGTACCCGTCCGTATCCCTCCAAACCTTTCCTATCCGGGTACCCGTCCGTATCCCTCCAAACCTTTCCTATCCGGGTACCCGTCCGTATCCCTCCAAACCTTTCCTATCCGGGTACCCGTCCGTATCCCTCTAAACCTTCCCTATTCGTATCTGTAACTGTACTGGTGTCATTTACAATATTGTAATCGTATCCACCTTGAACACTTTGTCTGGCAGCTCATTCCATCTTCCCAACATCCTCTGCAAAGTCATGGACTATGTGCAATACATCACAGGGACATCGCTCTCCACCATCGGTCGTATCTACAGGAGCCACTGCTTCATAAAGACAACGGCCATCATCACAGATCCCCACCATCGAGGCCAGGCCATCTTCTCACAGCTCCCATTGGGCAGGAGATACAGAAGCCTGAAGTCCCACACCACCAGGTTCAGGAACAGCGACTTCCCTTCAACCATTCGGTTCTTGACCCAGCCGGCACAACCCCGATCACCACCTCAGTACAGAAACACTGTGACCTCTTTCCAATGGGCTTTATTTTGTTCTAATTGTATTTTTCTTGTAAAAACTGTGTATAATGTTTCCTTTGTATGTTGTGAATGCTGTGATGCTGTTGCAAGTTCTTCTGCACGTAAATGTACTTGTGCCACTGACGACCCACCTGACCTTGACTTTAATAATACTCACCAGGGTGAGTATGAAAGTTCTAGCTGTTGATCCTGACGGAAGCCCTCCAAGGTTCCCCACCCCACCCTGGCTGATTGCCCTTGACCCACTGTCAGTTCATCCCCATAGTCTTCCAATTCACGTCCTCCCCCCCTTCCCAGGAGCACACCCTTGAGTGTCAATGCCTTTGAAAGTTGCCCCAGCATTCCCCTCCTATCTACAAACCCCCTGAGACCCACAGGAAACTGGGGTCAGATTGCTGTGCAATAGCAAATGGAGTTTAATTCAAATCAATATAGAACTATCGCTGTGAACAGGATCAGGAAGTGTTGCAAAACAGAAGGACCCTGAGAAACAGGGACATGGTTTCCTGAAGGTGAAATCACAGGTGGATGGGGTGGTGAAGGAGGTTCTTGGTCCTCTGGCCTTCCTCAGTCAGGGCAGAGTGTAAAAGGCGGGTGGTCACTGTGCCGGTGGACAGGACGTTGGTGAGGCCACATTTGGAGTATCGTGTTCAGGTCTGGTCAGCCTGCCGTAGGAACGATGTCATTAAACTAGAAAGAGCGCAGAGGAGATTTACCAGGATGCTGCCTGGACTCGATGGGAGAGGTAGGGCAGGTTAGGACTTTATTTCCTGCAGTACAGGAGATTGAGAGGTGACCCTGTAGAGGTGTAGAAAATCACGAGGGGCAAAAATGCTCACGGTCTTTTCCCCTGGGTTGGGGAATCAAGAACTAGAGAACACGGGTTTAAGGTGGGAGGGAAGAGGTTTAATAGGAACCTGAGGGGCAACTTCTTCACCCAGAGGATGGTCAGTCTATGGAACGAGCTGCCAGGGGCAGGTAGGTACATTAAGAACATTTTAAAGACAATTGACAGATAAATAGATAGGAAAGGTTTTAGAGGGGTATGGGCAACTTGAACTAGCTTAGATGAGAACCTTCAAACAAGAGAAAATCTGCAGATGCTGGAAATACAAGCATGTTGGAGGAGGCCAGCAGGCCAGGCAGTATCTGTAGAAAAGAGAACAGTCGACATTTCCAGCTGAGACCCTTCATCAGGACTGGATGAAGGATTTCAGCCCAAAACACAACTGAACTCTTTCCGATAGATGCTGGAAATCCTGGCCTGCTGAGTTCCTCCAGCATTATGCGTGTGGTGCTTGGATGAGGATCTTCGCCAACGTGGACTAGTTAGACCGAAAGGCCAATTTCTATGCTGTGGGGCTCTGTGTCAGGCAGTTCACTGTGGGACAGTTACCCACAGAACTTCCCAGACAGGGACCTTGCCTCCCACCCGCGGACCTCACTGAGGGGTGAGCCGTGGAAAGGGAGAGCAGCTTCGAGTTCCTGGGTGTCAGCATCTCAGAGAATCTGCCATCCCAGTGATGCAGCCACGCCAGCAACTCTACTTTCTCAGAAGTTCAAGGAGATTCAGCATGCGATCGAGGACTCTGACAAATGCCTACAGATGGAGAGCATTCTGACATGGCCCAGTGTGGGAACTGCAATGCCCAAGAGGCTGCAGAGAGTGGTGGGGCTCGGCCATTTCCATAATGGGTACAGCTCCCCCCCACCACTGAGGAGCCTATACACGAGGGAGGAGGACACATCATGCAGGAAATACCCACTTCTCGATGACCCACACCTCAAGCCTCAGCAACAGCTTCTTCCCCACTGATATCAGGCTCCTGAAAAACCTATACCCCATCTCAGTCACACTATTTCTCTCTCTCACACTGATGATTACCTTATGCTTTATGTCAACTGATGTTTGTAATGCTCTGTCTGTCTCTGGAGAGAAGGAAAATGAGCACAAGATATGAGGCATTGATTGGGTGGAGAGCCAGGGTCTTTCCCCAGGGCTAACACCAGGGGGAACCATTTTAAGGAAACTGGAGGAAATAATGAGGTGGGAATGTCAGAGGAAAGTATGGGGGGGGGGTGATGTCAGGGAAAGTACTCCAAAATTAATCGAGCCCTTTCCTCCTATTTTTAAATCATTTTTAATACACATTATAGTGTACAGTATATTAAGGTATTACATATTAAAAACGATTTTAAAAAATAGGAGGGAAGGGTTAGATTGATCTTGGAGTAGATTAAAAGGTTGGCACGACATTGTAGGCCCAAGGCCCTGCAGAGTGCAAAAAGCTAATTTACACCTTGGGTAGGTGTGCCTGTGAACTAGTGTTGAGGCAGACAGTAAAATTAAGTTTGCTCCATGTATGTTCAAGGGGGCGGGACAGTCGTTTCCCAGAACAGCCTGACAGAGCCTGGTGACTCACCCTGTATCTGCCTTGGCAACAGAGGGAGCCAACATACCACAGACATTAGTCACAAGTTCCTCCATTAGCTGTGGGATTGCTGCACAGTGGCACCCTGGGCGGGGCAGGCATCCTGCAGCCGGGATGGGGGCAGCTACTGAGGGGTAACCCCCTCTAACCTTTGGCCTTTATTGACGAGCTGACACCATCCCATCCTCGAGCATTGAATCCGCAGCCAGCACCAGCAACACGGCCCAGTGACACAGTGGGACTGCTGCCTCCCGGCCCTGGAAACCTGCGTTTGATCTGGGAGTGTGCGGGGTCGATGGGTTGTGGGCGAGGGGTCGAATCTGGAGAGCTGAAATGAGACAGGTGTAAGTGGACAGGTGATGGTTGGCACAGACTGGGTGGACCCATTCTGGCTCCTCTCTCACCCCTCCTCTTCTCACCTCCCTCTGGTTCTCTTCCTCCATCCCTGTCTCCCATGGTCCACTCTCCTTTCCCATCAGATTCCTTTATCTCCTCCACTAGCACCTCCCAGCTCCTCTCCTCTCCCCCATCCACCTACCATCCCTCTCACCTATCACCTTCCAGACTGTACACCTTCTCCTTCCCCTCCCACCCCATCTAGTTACTCTGGCTTCTTCCCCCCTCCTTTCCCGTCCTGATGAGGAGGCTTGGCCTGAATGGTTGGCTGCTTACTGCATACATAGGAGCTGCCCGGTCTGCTGACTTCCTCCAGTATTGTGTGTGCGTTGCTCAGGATTTCCAGCATCTGCAGACTTTCTTGTGACTATAATTATCCTAACTACCTTGCTGGAATTTGTCTAACTCTTTAATCAGCATAAATAACTAAATTCTGACCACAGGTTCCCCCTTGGTTAACCCGCAATCCACTCATTTCTTCCACTGCTTGCTTCTAACCGCTCTCCCCTTCTCTCGTTCGGTGCCAGAGCCTCCAACGGGGAGGTGCCGGGCAGAACTGAAGCTTTAAGAAAGATGTGGTGACTCACGGGAGATGCAAGGCAGGCCAGGACTTTAGACAGTAAATGTCGGGGCTGTGGTGAGTGTTATAGGACCGGGGGACCTAGGGGTACAGGCTTATAATTCCCTGAAAGAGCACAGGGCGGCGAAGGTGGCATCTGGCACACAGGCTTTCGCCAGTCAGGGTACCGAGTACAGGAGCTGGGCTGTTACGTTACAGGTGTGAGCCGAGGGGAGCGAGGGATGGACAGGTTGCAGAGTGCGATTGCTGAGCCAAATGGAAGTGGTACTGGTACCAGAATGTGTGCTGACACTTGTGGCCTGCTCCAGCACACCCTCGGTTAACACAAACGGCACATCCCACTGTCCGCTTTGATGTACACGTGACAAACAAAGCTGAAAGGGAGAGGTTCCCCGTAATGGTGGATGTTCGCTGGCAGTCTGAGAGCTCACTGCCCGTTTCTGTAGCTTGTATTAATAAACTGGAAGCTCGATAGCAAACAAGGCGCCTTTGTCTGGCTAATTCGGAGTAATGTGAACCAGCCCATGGTGTGGGTGTGGTAAAGTCTCTGCGTCAGAAGGACACAACAAAGCCCCGGGCAGGCAGCGTTCCCCACACAGCAAGATCCCACAAGAAGATGTGTTGGAGGCAGGAAAGCTGGGCCGGAGGGCCTGTGCATGGGCCGGATTGCTCTGCGACTGTCGACTGAGCCTTGCACCACTGAAGCAAGCCCTTTATTCTGAGCCAACCATCTTTCTATTCTGACCCCACCCAACCCACTTTATCCCCCCCCCCCCAATTCTCATTGACTAAGCTGATTACTGAATCCACAATTTACTCAGGGATAGGAGGCAGAGGGGGTAGTGGAGTTTGTAGCCAATGTGCCCCGCAGGGACCAGCTGGTTGGGAGATACAGTGCCTATGAAAAGTATTCACTCCTCTTGGAAGTTTTCAAGTTTTATTGATTTACAACATTGAATCAGAGTGCATTTAATTTGGCTTTTTTTTGACACTGATCAACAGAAAGGGACTTCTTTCATGTCAGAGTGAAAACAGATCTCTACAAAGTGATCTACATTGATTACAAATATAAATCGCAAAGTAATTGATTGCATAAATATTCACCCCCCTTTAATATGACACACGAAATCATCACTGGTGCAGCCAGTTGGTTTGAGAAGTCACGTCATTAGTGAAATGAAGAACTGTTTTGGAGACCCGTGGGCAGTCAAGGTGTTTTTGATTATAGTAAAAATACACCTGTATCTGGAAGGTCCAACAGTATCCTGGCAAAAACTACACCATGAGGACAAAAGAACACTCCAAGCAACTCCATGAAAAAATTATTGAAAAGCACAAGTCAGGAGATGGATACAAGAAAATTACTCTTGGAGTACAGTTAAGTCGATCATTAAAAGATGGAGAGAATATAACACAGCTGTAAATCTGCCTAGAGCAGGCTGTCCTCAAAAACTGAGTGACCGTTCTTCTTGGAAGCCCGTCGGGAATGATGATGACATTAGCGATGCTTCTGATGAGAGCACCATGAAGGGGACGAGTGAGGGAGGCCACCAAGAGACCCACGACAACTCTGGAGGAGTTACAAGCTTCAGTGACTATGTACACAACTCACAAACAAGAGAAAATTTGCAGATGCCCGAAACATCAACTGTACTTTTCTTCCCCCGCCCCCCCCCAACAGATGCTGCCTGGCCTTCTGAGTTCCTCCATTATTTGTGTGTTGCTCAGACAACAACTGTTGCTGGGGTACTTCATCAGTCGTAGCTTTATGGGAGAGTGGCAAAGAGGAAGCCACTGTTGGAAAAAACAACACTGTCATGAAATCTCAGCTAGAGTTTACCAGAAGGCATGTGGGAGACTCTGAAGTCAGCTGGGAGTTCTATGGTCTGATGAAACCAAAATTGAACTCTTTGGCCATCAGACTGAACGGTATGTTTGGCATAAGCCAAACACCGCACATCAAAAACACTCCATCCCTACCGTGAAGCATGGTGTCTACATCATGCTGTGGGGATGTTTCACTGTAGCAGGCCCTGGAAGGCTTGTGAAGGTAGAGGGTAAAATGAATGCAGCAAAATACAGGGAAACCCTGAAGAAAAACCTGATGCAGTCTGCAAAAGAACTGTGACTTGGGAGAAGATCTGTTTTCCAGCAAGACAATGATCCCAAGCATAAAGCCAGTGCTACACAGGAATGGCTTAAAAAGAGCAAAGTTAATGTCCTGGAGCAGCCAAGTCAGAGTCCAGACCTCAATCCAATTGAGAATTTGTAGCTGGACTTGAAAAGGGCTTTCACTCACAATCCCCATGCAATCTGACAGAGCTTGAGCAGTTTTGTAAAGAAGAATGGAGAAAAATTTGCAGCGTCCAGATGTGCAAAGCTGATTGACCCATCCACACAGAGTCAACGCTGTAATTGCTGCCAAAGGTGCATCTACTAAATACTGACTTGAAGGGGGTGAACAATTATGCAATCAATTATGTTTAATAATTGTAATAAATTTAGACCAATTTGTAGAAATGTTTTCACTTTCATATAAGAGTCTTTTTCTGGTGATCAGTGACAAAAAAAAGTCGAATTAATTCACTCTGATTCAATGCTGTAAATCCATAAAACATGAAAACTTCCAAGGGGGGGTGAATACTTTTTATAGGCAATGTACATTAATGACTTGGATGTAAACAAAGATGGGGTGATCAGGGGCAGCATCGTAGCTACTGCAATGGGGTCGAGCTGGAGGTGACCGGTAGCGTGGTACACGGCTCGGGGGCTCAGCGCCCACACTGGGATGTCACAGTAGCTCAGCGGCTCACATAACCCTTCAACAGCACCAGCCACAAGACCAGGGTTCAGTTGCTGCCAATGCCTGTCCGTTCTCCCCATGGGCTTCCTTCCACATTCCAAAGTAGTATGAATAAGGTTAGCAACTTGTGGGCATGTTACGTTGGTCCGAGACACGTGGCAACACTTGTGGATGCCCCCAACACACAAGACCATGAGACATGGATCACCACAACCAAAACCAAAGGGTTTGAGTTCCTTTTTCATGCCATGGACCCCTACCACCCAGATACCTGCCAGGGGATGTGGGTGGAAATCTATGCTTTCTCGCTGGGGACTGGTTGTGGACTGAAGCAACAAGCTGGTGAAGCCCCGTTTCAGAATCGGGTTTATTATCACTGCCATACAGAACATAGAATAGTACAGGCCCTTCGGCCCACAATGTTATGCTGACCCTTAAATCCTACCTTCCATATAACCCCCCACCTTAAATTCCTCCATATACCTGTCTAGTAGCCTCTTAAACTTCACTAGTGTATCTGCCTCCACCACTGACTCAGGCAGTGCATTCCACGCACCAACCACTCTCTGAGTAAAAAAACCTTCCTCTAATATCCCCCTTGAACTTCCCACCCCTTACCTTAAAGCCATGTCCTCTTGTACTGAGCATATTGTAAAATTACTTGTTTTGTGGCAGCAGTACAGTGCAGGACATAAAATATAAAGGATACCCGGAATACTGGGTTCAGTTTTGGTCACTCTGCTACAGGTTGCAAAGAAAAAGCATTTCAGGATGTACATTGAATTCATTTCTCTGGCATTAAATTGAACCTATTGAGGTTAATTGGTCGTTGTAAATTGTCCCGTGGTTAGGGGTTGCTGTGGCGGCATTACTCGAGGGGCCGGGAGGGCCTACACCGTGTATTGCTACATAAAAGTACCGGAAAGCTGGAATGAATGCAGAGATTTACAAGGATGTTGCCAGGACCACAGGGAGAGCTTGGCCGACTGGGACTTGATTCCCCAGCGTGTACGAGACTGAGGGGTGAATTTACAGAGCTGTACACAAAATCATGAGAGGTGGAGATGGAGTGAATTCAGACAGTCTACCCCCAGCGCCACCCCACCCCCCGGGGCTGAGGAATGAGATGGCAGAGGGACAGAGGGGGAAAGAGTTAATAAGAACACAAGGGCAAATATTTCACCCCGAGGGTGGTCAGTCTATGGAATGATCTGCCAGAGGAAGTGGTTAAGGCAGGTACATTAACAACATTTAAGAGGGATATGGACAGGTACACGGATAGGAAAGGTTTAGAGAGATAGGGACAGGTACACGGATAGGAAAGGTTTAGAGAGATAGGGACAGGTACACGGATAGGAAAGGTTCAGAGGAATATGGGCCAAATGTGGGGCATGGGACTGGCTTAGGTGGTCAGCATGGACCAGTTGGGCTGAAGGGCCTGTCTGCACGCTGCGTGACCCAAAGTGGCCGTAATACTCCTGTCCCGGAGGCAACAGGACACCCAGTTTCAGGAACGGATGTCAAAACTCTCTCCAGGGAAAACAGGAGTCAGTAGCTGAGCAGAGTGGGGTTGGGAGTGAATGTGCCAGGGTCCCAGAATAGATCCTGGGATAGCTGTCTCCCGTTGTAGGCTGGGAATCTGGAGGAGGGAACCCATTCCGGGATATCCGGGGTTACTCTGCTCACTTTCCGAGTCAGATGGAAAGGGTGACTGGTGTTTGCTGAGGTTGCCACGGAAACGGAGTGGTGCTCAGGGCCAGCAGTGACGTCTCACTTCCTCTGACAGAGGCTCCGGGATGGACACGATCCCAAAGTAAACTGGGAGAAGTGAGTCAAGAGCTGCTGACGCCGAGAGTGACGTTCCAGAGATTAGGGATTTGGAACGAGACAGATCCCTGAGGGGCTGGGACACAAACAGAGTGATTGTGGGGGGGGGGGGAGAAAGCCAGAGAGACCAGCAAGTTCAGATAAAACATCGAGCTGCCAACATACCCAGCAAGTCTGCCCCAGTGTACACGCAGCAGACTGTCTACACCCGCCTGGACTGTTCAGGAGCCCATTCGCTCCTTCCAGCCTGTGTTAGCTCAGTGAGGGCCTGTCCCTGCCCTTTCCCCTGATGGTCTCTCTGGGTCCAAGGTTTGAATGAGGCACACACACACACACACAATGCTGGAGGTCAGGATTGAACCTGGGGTCTCTGGGGCCATGAGGGAGTGGCTATACCCCCGTGCTACCCTCTCTTCACTCCTCTGACACACCGAATCCGACTGCCTTGAACCTCTGCAGCGACAGAGCCTCCGGGTGAGGAATTGTCTCTCGTCGTCTCCGTCCCCTCATTCGGAGACAATGACTCCCCCGGGTCAGTTCCCTCCCTTGACACAATAATGCCGAGGAGACCGGGGGGGGAGGTCACCTTGCTTTTACCCTTCACTGTTCAGAGATCTCCAGGACCCCCTCAGCACTTCTCCTGCCCCTCTCACCCATCCATATCATTTCTGTACATGGGCCTGAGCCCCTCCCCAGTGACAGACACCCTTACAGCCTAAACCTACCCTGAAAACTGGAGTCTGGGGCTCTGCACTGCCTCCTGCCGTCGAGCAGCTCCTTGGCGGGCAGGGCCCCAGGATCTCTCCACTTTAGCTAACCCCACCCATCCTCTGCACACAGCCAGATCTTGCACCTTGCTCTGTAGCACTGCAGCAGCCAGTTAATCCCCGGATGGGCTGTCTGCCAGAGGGACAGAGGGACCTGGAGTACCCGGGAATTCAGGCCTGCAGGGTCTGAAGTGGAAGCTGGAGCTCTTTGCTGTTGAGTGCTTATTTTCAGGTTGGGGTGAGGCTTTATTTCTTCAACATTGTTCTCTCAAACCCTCTAGATTCTTCTAGCTGCCTCTGGCTATCTACTCAATCTACACCTCTTACACTCCTCCACGAAATCACCTCTCACCCTCTTTCACCCCAAAGGAAAAGAACCCTGGTTCACTGGACCTAGCCTCACCAGACATGCTCTCTAATCCAGGCAGTATCTGGAAACATTGATCTCTGTCTCCACAGACGCTGTTTGATCAGACAAGTTTTTTTTTTGGCAGCGTTTTCTGGTTTTACAGATTAATAATAAACAGATTTTTTGTTTGGAAAACAACTGCGTACACAAAAATGTGAAGCTGCTACAGCCGCCTGGATCGGCAGCCTGCACAGTACAATAGTTTGTCTGAGGTGCTCTCTCCCTCCCTGGCTCTCAATGGCAGAGGCAGAGGAATGAAGGCAAATGCCAGGACTTAATTACGTGTCCTGCAGTCACTGCCAGCTAAATCAGGAGCTGCACAGTGCACGGGGATCACTGGGCCCTCCAGAGCGAGGCCCACTCCTGTCAATCCTCCAACCTGATCTTTTGGGTGCTGTGAATGAACCTGTCTCCACAGCCACCCCGCTTCCGCATTCCACCTGCTGCTTTTAAGCAGCTTCTCCCTCGAACCAGCATCTGAGGAGGGTTGGGGCCCCTACACACACACTGAGCCGAGAGGGGATGACTAACCGGTGAGGCTGTTGAATCAGAAATATTGTGATGGGACACTCAGCCAGTGCAGGCAACTTCTCTAGTCCAAACCATGACAGGACACTCAGACTGTGCAGGCAGCTTCTGTGATGGCAATCCTTGTCAAGATAAAGCTGCAGACGAGGGAGCTGTTGTGCTGTCTGGGGCCCTTTCAAGGATGGAGGGCATCAAATTGGAATGTGGCGCACAGGAGCAACGAGGGAAGATGGAGGAAATGCTGGAAAACTGGACAGCCACCACTAGCATACAGACAGGGTCAAGGAACTGGAGGTTATGGGGACTGTTGAGCCAGTGAGGAGATCTGGACAGTGAAGAGGGACAGAGCAGGGGGAAAACAGGCCCTTCAGCTCATCCAGTCCATGCTGACCACCAGCCATCCATTTATACCAATCCTAAGGTTATTCCCCCTCAGATTCTACCCCTCGCCCAGGCACAGTGTGGGATGGGGAGAGATCAGCTGATTAATCCAGGTCATTCAGATCGGGGAGGGAACCGTAGCATCCAGGGGTAAAAGCGTGTGATCACAGGGAGAATGTGCGCTACACACACACACACACACACACACACACACACACACACACACACACACACACACACACACACACACACACACAGAGTGAGGGTTCCTAGTGACATCCCGTGCCCTCTGGTTCGAGAGTCCTGCCCTGGCTAAATGGACAGCTACACTCCTTGTAAAAGGAGGAGAAGATGGCAGCACGACACTGCGCGCGCGGCCTCTCCGCTGAATGATATCTGTAATCTGTCAAGTAGGGGACCGTGCACAATTCTGATTTGATGGAGACAGATGTGAGAGTGCGGAGGAACATCTAGAGAAACTTCTGAAATGCCCGCTTCGCTGCCGCTGCTACTGTGTGATCCAGAATCTTCGGAGCAGAAGGCCCCGAATCCTCGGCTTTGCTTGTTTCAGCGGCCGGGCTGGGTCGAAGGCGCTCAGTGCTCGGGAGGCTGTATTGGAGGGGCTGGTCGGAGGTTCGAAGTCTTTGGATGGACGGACTCAGTGTTGGCATTGGCAGTTGTCGGTGCCTGGAGGTTTACGGCAGGGAGTTTCTCCCTTTTGCTTTGCCGCCTGCTGTCGGGGACTCAGGAATTGATTGGGACTGGAGACTTTTTTTTTTACCGTGCCCATGGTCTGTTCTTTATCAAATTATGGTATTGCTTTGCACTGCTGTATATATGTTATAATTATGTGGTTTTGTCAGTGTTAGTCTTTGGTTTGTCCTGTTTTCTGTGATATCACTCTGGAGGAACATTGTATCATTTCTTAATGCACGTATGCATTTCTAAATGACAATAAAAGAGGACTGAGTGTTCTCAATCTTAAAAAAAAAGTTAATTGGGCTGGAAGCACCTGTTACCATGCTGTATCAGAGCTTCTTACCCCTCACACTAGTCAGCATCCACACCCTCCCTCTCTCTAATTTTGCATTGATATTATGTTTATTCCGTGGGGTGTTAAGTATGATTTAAGTTTATGTTAACTTGTGTTTGCTATGTACTGCATTGCTGTTGCAGGAAGCTAAATTTTGTAGCATTTCTAACCTGAGTACGTGAGCCACGACAAACTTAAATCTGAACTTCCACAAAGTCCCCCACACTCCAGTGAGAACGAACAAAGTATACCCATTAGAACTTCCACAAGGTCCACACTCCAGTGAGAACAAAACAAAGCCTCTCCATAAGAAGTTGTGGCAGAAATAGGCCACTCAACCCATTCACTCTGATATTCAGTCATGGCCGACTTATTATCCCTCTCAACCCCATTCTCCTGTCATCTCCCTTAAACATGTGATGCCCTGACTAAGAAACTATCAAGCTCTGCTTTAAATACAGTGATTTTGTGCAGAGCTCCCCAGGAGTAGCCCAGAGCTGTGACTGAGGCAGTCACAATGCAGGAAATGAGAAAGAGGCATACAGCAACAGGCCAGACCAACACGCCAGGGAACCAGTGAGACACGGACACAGAGATCAGCGCTAGGCGACAGCTCGGTCAGCAGAGACTAAGTGGGACAAAGGGCCTGTTTCTCTTTGTCTGAGTTGATGCAAAGGGAAAGAAGAACCCGAGGGACTGGGTGGCTGATAAATTTGCCTGAAATGGACTGGCAGAGCAAACACTACAGTGGCAGCTTGTAGCCGTCGCTGAGACTCTCACAGATATGGGTCACGACACAGCACCTGGGGAAGCCACCCTCGCCTGTGCTGTTGGTACAGAGCTGTGACCACCAGGCCAAAACAGCTGTGGGCTGGAAATAACAAAGTGCCTCTTTTACCACTCACTTGAGGAGCAGGTGTTTAGAGGGGCTGTTGGAATCGGAATCGGAATGATCACGTGCTGAGACACAGTGAAGAGCTTGTCTTCATACCGATCAGATCGTTACACAGCGCACCAGGCAGAACAAGAGGAATGCAGAATGAAGTGCCTCAGCGACAGAAGGTGCAGAGCAGTTAAACCATACGGTGCAAGATCATAACAAGGTAGACTGTGAGGTCAAGAATCCATCTGATCACACCAGGGATCACTCAATAGTTTTATTACAGCAGGCTGGAAGCCGTCCTCGAGTCTGGGCTATCTGCTTTCAGGTTTTTTTATCTCCTAGCCAAAGGGAGAGGGGAGAAGGGAGAATGGGGTCTTTGATCTCTACTGAGGCAGCAAGAAGTGCAGAGGGAGTCCACGGAGAGGAGGCTGGTGAACACGGCTTGCCCACTGAAACTTTCTCTGTGGGTCCAGAATCAGCTATATCATCACTAAGGCATTGTGAAACTTGTGTTTTTTTGGAGTAACGGTATAGTGCAATACAGAAAATATACATTTCTCAAATTATATACATATGGAGTACATACATAAAGACATAAAAAAGAGCAAGAACAGGGAGGTGTTGTTCATGGACTGGTCAGAAACCTAATGGTGGGGGAGATGAAGCGGTTTTCAAAATGTTTTGTGTGTGTCCTCAGGCTCCTGTCTGGTGGTGGCAATGGAAAGACATCATGTCCCAGTTGGTGGGTGCCCTTAATGATGGATACCTCCCAATGAGGATTAGCGGTTCCGATAGGGCTGTGGCCTTCCTTTCACTTGCAAAGCCTGGGGCAGAAGCACATATGCTGAACAGCTGTCAGACTCTGTCCAGACAAATCCTTCAGAGCAGAGAAGGGTTCAGCTGTTCCAGAGCAGGAGGAAGTTCTGCAGCAGTATCCCAGGCGTGGGGCAGGGTCGGGATAAGATTGGAAGGTTCCGAATGGAGCAAAGGTCCTGCCTTGAGATACAGGGGCCTCCTCTTGCTTGGGGAGTGACAGTATCGGTGAATTACTTGCTACACTTAGTCTGAAGACAATTATTCAGGAACATCTTCTTCCCCTCTGCCAATGAATACTACCTTGCTATTTTTGGATTTTATATTAGTTTCATGTCTTTGCATTGTACTGCTACAAATTAAATTTCACAACATTTAAGTCTGTGATAGTGAATTTGATTCTGAAATACAGTGTATTACTCGGTCAATAATTGTTGCTTGGTTTGCCCATTTCAGCACAGGCCTGGGCGCAGCTTCATTTCCATCTCCACACGCTGCCCGACCTACTAAACATTACTGGAGACCTCGGGTTTCACTGCGGATGTACACCACCCACAGCACGTTACCGAGAGGAATTTCATTCAAAATCAGCTGCGGGATCTGCCAATGGAGCCTGGAAAGTACAGCTCCTCTCTCGGCACAGATCTAAAGCAGGGGAAAAAGTGCAGGGATTGACAGAAGTTCCCAGCTGGCTGAGGGCCCGGAGAGACTACATTTTGTCAAAGTCTGCAAACCACAGCTCAGTGTGGTGGAATCACAGACATGGAATGGCTGCGGATACAGAAAACATTCCTGAAATCTACAGGGCATGGAGCCTCTGGACCCAACTGCTCTGGAACATGGACATGCTCACTCTATTCCCCAAATGGGACAATCCACTATTGTCTTTCCTCCCCAACATGGCTGACACTCTGCCTGGTCCTCCCCCCACACCTTCAACATACCCCATCCCTCACCAACATGGCAGTGACTCTGCCCACAACCATATCATACCTCATCCCTCACCAACATGGTGGACACTCTGCCCAGCCCTCCCCAACATGGCTGACACTCTGCCTGGTCCTCCCCCCACACCTTCAACATACCCCATCCCTCACCAACATGCCTAGAATTCTGCCCCCCCCCCGCAACTACTCATCAATATTGCTAATGTTTGCGCCTCATCGTGCCTCAAACATGGGGCATCCAATTGTCACTCCCTACCCTTGGTCATCCCCCCCCCCCCCATTCCTCCCAACTCCCCCACTGCCACTCCTCCAGAGCGCTGTTCCATCCTCAAATTACACGGTACAGAAAACACTCACTGGGTGTGGATAAGATGGATCCAGACAATGCCATGGGATAGTGGGATTCCTGGGAGCCAAGTCAGGCAAGAGAAGGGAGAGGGGCCATGGGAATGGGGGTAAAGAGTGGAGTGGTGAGTGGAAGTTAGAGAAATCGATGTTGATGTCATCAAGTTGAAAACTACCCAGGCAATCCAAGGTATTGTTCCAGTGCAGGCAGCCATGGACAGACAAGTCATTGTGGGGATTGGAATCTGCTGTTACAAAGGTCACAATGAAGCTGTCCCTGGGTCTGCGGGGGTCCCTCTGATGCAGGGGCTGCCACAGTGGCAGCACCGGATGCAGATGGCCCAACAGGGTCACCTCAACCTGGAAGGACTGTTTGCAGCCCAGGTATAGCACTTTACACGGCGACACACCGACATGGCCGTCCACGGCCTCCTCTGCTGTTATGATGAGGCCCGATGTGTCTCCAGCTGGAGACACAACGTCTGGTTCTGTCCACACAGATGCATTAACATCGATTTCTCCAACTTCTGGTAACCACTGTCTGTTTCCCCTCACAACCTGCCCTTTATCCACACCCTTCACTCAGTTCCTCAGCTCCTTTCCTTCGCTCCATGGTCTACTGTTCTCTCCCATCTGATTCCTCCTTATTCAGTCTTTTACCTCTTCCATCCATCACCCCTCAGCTTCTCACATCATTCTCTCATCCACCCACCTACTCCTTACCTGCCAGCTTGTACTCTTACCCCTCCCGGTAATCTGCCTTCTGCCCCCTTCCTTTCTAGTCCTGGAGGGTCTTGCCCATTTGCTTTCCTCCATGGATGCTGCCTGATCCATTGTGTCCTCCCAGCATGTTATGATCCTGGTAAATCTTCTCTGCACTTTCCCAGCTTAATAATACCCATCCTATAATAACTACTCCTTATAAACAACTCTTTATAATGCCCCAACTTCTACACTCAGTGCCCTGGCTGATGAAGTTCAGCCTACCAAACACTTTGTTCACTGTGGGGCCCACAGAAAGCAGTCCACTTTAAAAATAACATTTTCACCCAGCGCAGGCCCCAGGATCCCACTCTTGTAAAGATGATATCTGGAAATCTAGCCAAAACAAGCCCATAAACTGTGCAGCTGCCTTGTAATGTTCCTTACTGGAGGCTGCGAGGGCCACTGTTGCCATGGACAACGAGCATGGCCGGGGCCAGGAGAGGCCTGGGGAGGAGTGTAGCAGTGAAATCCTATCCGGGGATCCTGCAGGAGGGGGCAATTAGAAAGGTGACTGAATCCCAGTGTCTTTGCCAGCCAGGTTTATTATTCGTGCGTACCAAGGCAGTGAAAATCACATCCTACATACCATTCATACCCAGCAGGCCATGCACGGTGCACTGAGGGAGAACAAGGTAAAACAACAGCAATGCAGGGTGAAGTGTAATGGCTGCACAGAATGTGCAGTGCCGGCATGTAGCAAGGTGCAAGATCACGCCGAGGCAAGATTGAGAGGTCATAGTCCTTCATAACATACTAGAGGGTTGTTCAATAGTCTGTTAATAGTGGATAGAAGCTGTCCTTCAGCCAGGTGGTATGTGCTTTCAGCCTTTTCTATCTTCTGCCCGATGGGAGGGGGAGAAGAGAGAATATCATTTTAAACTTTAATTTTAATGATGCCAGACATCCCACCCTGCAAAAACTCATTTCAGGGAGGTAGCAACATCAATTTGCGGGAGGCTCCTGGAACTTCTGGGAGAGGTGGGATGTCTGTGATACAGGCCCTTCTGGCCCAACAAGCCTGCACCTTCCGATTACACGCCTGTAGCCAATTAACCCACTAACCCGTAGGTCTTTGCGATGTCGGAGGAAACAGGAGCACCCGGAGGAAACCCATACAGTCACAGGGAGAATGTCTAAATGCCTTACAGACAGCGATAGGAAACGAACTCGGGTCACTGCCACCGTAATTGCGCTACGCAAACGTGCCACCCCACGTCCAGGGTGGTGATGTTGGGTGGTTTCCCCGAGGCAGAGGGAAGCGTAGACGGAGGCCAGGCCGACTCCCATGATGTGCTGCGCTGGCCCACAACTCTCTCTGCAGTTTCCGACAATCACAGGCAGAGCAGTTGCTGTATACCGGACCACAATGGACCAAACATGAGCACCCAGGGGAACGCACTGTGGTCGCAGAGAGAACGTGCGAACCACACACACGTGCGAGAGAGAGAGTCTCCCCGTAACTGCGTGGTTCCATCCCCCAACCAAGTGCTGCACAAGCACAACGACAAGCGGGTTGGGTTGGTTAGGTTAATCAGCCCCCCAGGATGTGGGTGAGGGGTAGGAATATGGAGAGAATGAGCAGAGGGTGAGAGATTGCCAGCACCGACTCAGCAGGCTGAATGGCCTACGTGGTAGCAGACAGGATTATTTAGCACAAGGATGACCACGGGATCCGGGACGGCTGCCACCTCCAAATACGCAGACTGCAGATCCACCCCCCTCTCCGGCTGGAGAATTTCACCCTCGCGCCATGCTAGTGTAACGCTTTACGGGGCCGAGTGATTTGGGTTCAGTTCCCACGGCTGTCTACACGGAGTCTACGCACTCTGCCACGCACGCGGCATTCCTACCAGTGCTCCGGTTTATTCACGTTCCAATGACAGTCGGGTTGAGGACGCGCTATGTTAGAGTCAGAAGAGTGGCCCAGCACAACCCTCGGACAGGGTCAGCCACTGGCACTAAACACTTCACTGCTTACTTCAATGAACACACGGCAAAGAAAGCCAATTTTCCAATTGTTAAATCTTTTGCTTTATTCTGAGGCTGTGCCCTCAGATCCGAAACTCTCCCACAAATGAGGAAGCAGCAGTGAGTGGAGCTCTTTCAGCGAGCTAGCACAGGCTGGAAGGGGGGAATGGACTCCTGTATTACAAGGAGGCCAGCAACCCACCCTGGCTACAGACAGTCTCTTCTGTTCGTCGGGAGAACAAACCTGCTAAGCCGTCCAAGAAAGATGGAATGTTGGCAGCTTGATTTTGTTTTGAACTTGTCGAGCTCATTTTGGATTGAGCAGACTGAAAAAGATCAGAAGCAGGGGCGGCAATAGAGGCAGCAGGCAGGGGCCTGCGCCAGTGCAACAGCAGCCACAACTAAACTACAAACAGATCCTCCCTCTGCTTGCCCCAGAAGGAAGGTCTTTTCATTCAGGCTCCACGTAGATCTGTAGATCAGCAGCAGCCAAGGGCAGGGGACGGGGGAAAGCGTGGTCCATTGGGATGGAGGGTAGTGTGGGTGGGTAGGCCACTGCACAGGAACATTGTAACAGGAAGGAGGTTGTACACAGTTGTCAGCAATGCCTGCCTTCACCCCCATGATCAGGGGGCTCACGTGTGGAGCCACAACCCCTCGGGATAGAGGGGGAGGAAAGCAGGGACAGGCATGTCAGACTGTTCTGAGGGAATACGAGTCTAAGAGTACAGTTTACTCCTTAGAGATGACAGTTTCAAGTTCCTGGTGTCAACAGCTTTGAAGATCTTTCCTGGGTGCAACATATTGATGCACTTTTATGGGAAGGATGTAACAGAGAAATGGCAGTCATTTAAAGGTGAAATTTTGAGGGTACAGGATCTTTATGCTCCTGTTAGGTTGAAAGGAAAGGTTAAAAGTTTGAGAGCCATGGCTTTCAAGGGATATTGAAAACTTGGTTCGGAAAAAGAGAGGGACCTACAATAAATATTGGCAGCTTACAGTTAATGAGGTGCTCGAGGAATATAAAGAATGTAAAAAGAATCTTAAGAAAGAAATTAGAAAAGCTAAGAGATATGAGGCTGCTTTGGCAAGTAAGGTGAAAATAAATCCAAAGGGTTTCTACAGCTATATTAATAGCAAAAAGATGGTGAGGGCTAAAATTAGTCCCTTGGAAAATCAGAGTGGACAGCTATGTGCGGAACCAAACGAGATGGGGGAGATTTTAAACAATTTCTTTTCTTCGGTATTCACTAAGGAGAAGGATATTGAATTGTGTAAGGTGAAGGAAACAAGGGTAGTTATGGAAAGTGTGACAATTAAAGAAGAGGAAGTACTGGCACTTTTAAGGAATATAAAAGTGGATAAGTCTCCGTGTCTGGACAGGATATTCCCGAGGACCTTGAGGGAAGTTAGTGTGGAAATAGCAGGGGCTCTGACAGCAATATTTCAAATGTCATTAGAAACGGGGATGGTGCCGGAGGATTGGCCTATTACTCATGTTGTTCCATTGTTTAAAAAGGGTCCTAAGAGTAAACCTAGCAATTACTGGCCTGTGAGTTTGACATCAGTGGTGGGTAAATTGATGGAAAATATTCTTAGAGATGGTATATATAATTATCTGGACAGGGTCTGATTAGGAACAGTCAACATGGATTTGTGTATGGAAGGTCATGTTTGACAAATCTTATTGAATTTTTTTGATGAGGTTACTAGGAAAATTGACAAGGGTAAAGCAGTGGATGTTGTCTATATGAACCTTAGTAAGGCCTTTGACAAGGTTCCACACGGAAGGTTAGTTAGGAAGGTTCAATCGTTAGGCATTAATATCGAAGTAGTAAAATGGATTCAGCAGTGGCTGGATGGGAGACGCGAGAGAGTAGTGGTGGATAACTGTGTGTCAGATTGGAGGCCGGTGACTAGTGGTGTGCCTCAGGGATCTGTACTGGGTCCAATGTTGTTTGTCATATATATTAATGATCTGGATGATGGGGTTGTAAATTGGATTAGTAAGTATGCAGATGATACTAAGATAGGTGGAGTTGTGGATAATGAAGTAGGTTTTCAAAGCTTGCAGAGAGATTTAGACCACTTAGAAGAGTGGGCTGAAAGATGGCAGATGGAGTTTAATGCTGATAAATGTGAGGTGCTACATTTTGGTAGGACTAATCAAAATAGGA
Organism: Mobula birostris; assembly: GCF_030028105.1. Taxonomy (NCBI): domain Eukaryota; kingdom Metazoa; phylum Chordata; class Chondrichthyes; order Myliobatiformes; family Myliobatidae; genus Mobula; species Mobula birostris. The sequence goes on along the minus strand of NW_027276964.1, from coordinate 93,049 downwards.
CATTCCTGGTAAATGGTAGGGCATTGAAGAATGCAGTAGAACAGAGGGATCTAGGAATAATGGTGCATAGTTCCCTGAAGGTGGAATCTCATGTGGATGGGACGGTGAAGAAAGCTTTTGGTATGCTGGCCTTTATAAATCAGAGCATTGAGTATAGGAGTTGGGATGTAATGTTGAAATTGTATAAGGCATTGGTGAGGCCAAATTTGGAGTATTGTGCACAGTTCTGGTCACCGAATTATAGGAAAGATGTCAATAAAATTGAGAGAGTACAGAGGAGATTTACTAAAATGTTGCCTGGGTTTCATCTCCCAAGTTACAGGGAAAGGTTGAACAAGTTTGGTCTTTATTCTTTGGAGTGTAGAAGGTTGAGGGGGGATTTGATAGAGGTGTTTAAAATTATGAGGGGGATGGATAGAGTTGATGTGGATAGGATTTTTCCATTGAGTGGGGGAGATTCAAGTAAGAGGACATAAGTTGAGAGTTAAAGGGCAAAAGTTTAGGGGTAACATGAGGGGGAACTTCTTTACTCAGAGAATGGTAGCTGTGTGGAACGAGCTTCCAGCAGAAGTGGTTGAGGCAGGTTTGATGTTGTTGTTTAAAGTTAAATTGGACAGCTATATGGACAGGAAAGGAATGGAGGGTTATGGGCTGAGTGCAGGTTGGTGGGACTAGGTGAGAGTAAGAGTTCGGCACGGACTAGAAGGGTTGAGATGGCCTGTTTCCGTGCTGTAATTGTTATATGGTTATAGTTGCAAAGAAGGTGCAACAGCAGCTCAACTTCATTTAGAGTTTGTCAAAGACTACAAAATTCTACAGGTGTACCATGGAGAGCATTTTAACTGGTCGCATCACTGTCTGGTACAGAGGGGCCACTGCACAGGATCGGAAAAAGCTGCAGAAAGTGGTAAACTCAGCCAGCTCCATCGAGGAAATCGAAAGACAATGCCTCAGGAAGGTGGCACCACGAGCAACCCTCATTACCCAGGACACGTCCTCCCCTCACTACCACCATCAACAATTTACAGGAGCCTGAAGACACTCAGTGTTTGAGGATCAGCTTCTGCTCCACCACCAGATTTAGAAATGGTCTACGAATACCTCACCACTTCGCTCTCTTGCTGCTCTCAATATTTTTATTATTTGTACTTTACAGCAATTTTATGCATTGCACTGCACTGTTGCTACACACAAAAACACCCAAGGGTAGATTTGATGGGCCGAATGACTAATTACTCTCCTTTGCCTTGGGGTCTTGATGGCAGAGACAATTAAACCCCATTCTGGCAGGAGCAGCTTGGATGGTGTAGAAGGGCTGAAGGGCCTGTTTGAGGCCTGAAGATTGTTTGGGCAGAAGTGTTGATGGGGAGTACTGGATTTTTATTCCCAGGATTACCTTGCCCCATCTGGGAGAGGAACCCACACCATGCAGGAAGGCATTCCGGCAACAGAAAAGTCAAACGAATAACACGGGCACCCTGCTGTGAAACTTCCTAACCAACTGCACCAAACCACAACCACAGGAATGAGCTGGTGCAGAGTCCGAGCTGCTTGCACTTGGTGATCAAACCTTCCCTCACAGTCAAGTCTCTCTAACCATGTCCCCCCCCCACCCCACCCCATTTCAGGACAACTCACCCAGGCCATTCCCATCCTCCCTCATGGTTACAGATGTCCAGTCAAATCCCCCCAGTCTCCTTCTGCAGTGAGGTCAGACCTCTCCTGTGAGAGAGTCAGAACCATTCGGCTCATGGAGTGAGTCCATACCAACCCATTGATACATCCTGTTTTTATTCACCAGCATCCCTACCAGCACTGCACAGATTCCAACCCTCACCAACACTTGGGCCAGTTAACCTTCTGGGGGGAGGTCTTGGTGCTGAGCTCACTCTGCGCTCAGTTAATGAGCCTCTCGTCTGCCTTTCCAACCCCTCAGTGACCAGTCCTATGGCTTTTGAGAGTTACCCTGTTCTGTAACTTGACCCCAGTTGGCAGGATTCTTACTGTGGAGGACCAGGGGGATTTATTCACATTGATAGATCCTTCGTAGTTCCCACGCGAGTCGATCGAGTGGTTAAGGCAGTGCATGGTGGCCATTATTCAGTGGAACTGAGTTTGAGCGCCTCAATCTACAAAACCCTGGTTATACCTCACTTGGAATATTGGGCTCATTTCTGGTCTCCTCATTTTAGGAAAGAGAGAAGCTGAAGAGGGGACAGTGGAGATTCACCAGGACACTGGCTGAATTAGAGAGCATGATTCATGTGGATAGGCTGAGCGAGCTAGGGCTGTTTTCTTTGGAGCAAAGGAGGACAAGAAGTGACTTGACTTGATAGAGGGGTACAAGATGCATAGAGTGACAGCCAGTGGACCCCCCCCTCCCCAAACAGGTACAAATCACTAATACCACAGGGCACAATTTTAAGGTGAATGGAGGAAAGTATGGGTGGAATGTCAGAGGTAGGTTCTTCGCACAGAGAGTAATGGATGTATGGACACCTCACCAGCATGGTGGTAGATGCAGTATACAAGGGCATTTAGGAGACTTAGATGGGCGTGTGGTTGGTAGGAAAATGGAGGGAAAGGTTAGATTGATCTTGGAGTGGTTTAAAGGGCCGACACGACATTGTGGGCTGAAGGGCCTGTACTGTGCTGTGGTGCTCCATGTTCCTCATGATGCACGTGACTGTTCCTTGCTGCATTAAACCTCATTTGCCACTTCTCTAGCCAGCTGACCAAACTGTGCACATCTTTCTGCTCTCTGAAGTTCCCCTCAGCACTTCATACACCAGCTTCAAACTTCTATCACAGTCCTACACAAGTCTAGATTGTTAGACTACTCTAAGATACAAAAGGATCACAGCCCAGCACAGAAATCAACTATCTACTCTTCCTGGTGCCTCAGGAAAGCAGCCAGCAATCAAAGACCCTTCCCACCCCAGACGTTACATGACAGATACAGATATGACACAAGCTTCCATTCTCCCTGCTTCCTCCTCCCATCAGGCAGAGGTACGAAGAGCCTGAAAGCTCACTTCCCCAGGCTCGGGGGCAGCTTCTATTCCACTGTTATCACACCCTTCCATGACCCTCTAAACATGGACCTCACCGTCGACCTTGCTGTGACCCTTGCAGTGTATTGTCTATCTGCACTTTCTCCGTAACTAACACTATCACAGAATCAAGAGTGTACCAACTTGGCCACTCAACCGTGCAAAAGACAAACTGTGCAAATACAAAATGAAGAGTAATAATAACTAAGCAACAAGCAGAGAAAACAAGACCAAGAGTCCTTAATAACGCAAACACGAGGAATTCTGCAGATGCTGGAATTTCAAACAACACACATCAAAGTTGCTGGTGAACGCAGCAGGCCAGGCAGCATCTCAAGGAAGAGGTACAGTCGACATTTCGGGCCGAGACCCTTCATCAGGACTAACTGAAGGAAGAGTGAGTAAGGGACTTGAAAGTTGGAGGGGGAGGGGGAGATCCAAAATGATAGGAGAGGACAGGAGGGGGAGGGATGGAGCCAAGAGCTGGACAGGTGATTGGCAAAAGGGATACGAGAGGATCATGGGACAGGAGGCCCAGGGACATTCAGCTCTTGGCTCTGTCCCTCCCCCTCCTGTCTTCTCCTATCATTTCAGATCTCCTCCCCCTCCCCCTCCCACTTCCAAATCTCTTACTAGCTCTTCTTTCAGTTAGTCCTGACGAAGGGTCTCGGCCCGAAACGTCGACTGTACCTCTTCCTACAGATGCTGCCTGGCCTGCTGTGTTCACCAGCAACTTTGATGTGTGTTGCTCGAAGAGTCCTTAGGTTGTGGGAACATTTCAGTGATGGGCAAGTGAAGTTAACCCTTATTTTGTTCAGAGCCTGATGGTTGAGGGTTATAACCGATTGAACCTGCTGGTGTGGTGTGTTTAAAAAAAACAACAAAAGAAGTCCCTGCTGTCCCAACGTCCGCTCTGCCCAATCACACCCATGTGACCAACTGTATACCTCAGGAATGTCGCAGGAAACCAGAGCACCCTTAGGAAAGCCACGTGGTCACGTGGAGATTGTAGATCCTCCTTCTAGACAGCAGTGCAGACGAAGCCGGGGTGCTGGCACAGCAAGTGTTGTGCTAACCACTATGGTACTATTGCTGTAGCTCAGTGAAAGTGATAATAAACCAGTTTTACAAACACTTCCCAGAAATAATTGCTCAGCAGCCTTCAAATTTTGCTCCCTGCCACTCAAGACAAATTGCATCTTGTCAGCTCCAGTCTTTTACTTTTGTTTCTGGAGTTTTTTTCCCTCCACATTGATTATTTCAGTTTTTATGCATAGCTTTCACAAATTCTATTTACTTTTTCCTGTATCTCAGGGTAGTGCTGTATGTGGTGACATAGACATAATACATTTACTGTCTTGAGGCACAAGAGATTCTGCGGACTCTGAAATTTGGAGAAACACACACATGAAATGCTGGAGGAGCTCTGGTCAGGCGGAACGGAGAGAAATGAGCCCCCTGAAGGGTCTCGGCCCAAAACACTGACCGCCCATTTCCCTCCCTGGATGCTGTCCGTCTGCCTGCCATCTCTTGGGCGAGAAGCCTCCTTGAACGTCCTAGCACAGAGCTGAAGGGCACATTACAGCAATAATTCAACTCTTATTGGACTCTTGAAACACAACCTGCATCTGCACAGTTACTGATGAGCACAAAACTTACTTGAAACCAGAACTTCTATCTCTAATGCTGGGGCAAAGGCCAAGAACATATCTGGGAATCAAAGTCCAATTGCTGAATTTCTGCTTTTCACTGCTGCCAAGCTGGCTAACTTGCCTCCTGGACCTTTACTTACACACTGACATTTGACAGCACCTTTAAACCCCCACTTCCCCTCCACCCCACAAGCCATGAAGGCCCCTTCAGGGGTAAAAATTTGATGCTGCCTGTATTAGAAGTTCTGCTGGACGGAGGGTGGGACTAACTTGGGTTACATTCCGAGTGGGGGAACCTTGGAGAAGATCATGAGGCAGAGTAGACAGCTGGTGTCATTTACCCCCGGGGTCCAAATGTCTAACACTGAAGGGTTAAGCATTAAAGTAAGAGGGGGTAAAAAGTTTAAAAGACATACAGGGCACTTTTTTTTTAAAATAAAAGATATAAATACAGAGAGTGGTGGGTGCCTGAAATGCACTACCAAGGATGGTGGTGGGAGGCAGATATAATAGTCTGTCAAACACCTCTTCGTTAGGGTCAGGAACGTGGGAGGCTCCACAGCTGCCTGGAAGCAGCGAGACAAGGTGGCCAATAGTCAGAAAGGGATACAAGCTCCCAAACCAGAGAAACAAACTTCTCGGGCTTCCACCTGGGCACAGGTATCGATTATGACCGAGGTTTCATAACAAACTCTGCTATCTTCATCAGGCTGAAAGCCCCACAAGAGTTTATTTGTCACACATGCTGGGAAAGCACCAGATCCTTTTTCCTAGACCAGACATTCCACAGACGCTGGAAATCCAGAATAACACAACGTGCTGGTGGAACTCAGCAGGTCAGGCAGCATCTATGCAGAGGAATAAACAGTCAATGTGTCAGGATTGGAACAGAAGGGGGAAAACAGCAAGGAGTACAAGCTGGCAGGAGAGAGGGAAGGTGTGTGGGTGGGGGACGAATGGAGAAGCTGGGAGGGGATAGTTGTTAGATCCTAAGGGCAGGGGACCCTGATGGAACTAACAACAACAGCAGCAGGGATAGATCTGGATGATTCAATCTGGGAAAGTGCAGGAAGACATTCACAGGAGCGCCATTGGCACTGAAAGTTGCAGTAATGGGGAAAGCGACTGAACTGGAGCAAGAGAGTTGGTGTGCAAAGCATCAAGCAGCCGAGAAAGGGCGAACGAGGGGCAGTTCTGTATTAGGGTGAAGACTCAAGTTTAGAATTAATTAAGGAACAAAAAAAATGCTGGAGGAACTCAACAGGCCAGGCAGCATCTACAGAAAACAGTTAACATTTTGGACCAAGAACCTTCATCAGGACTGGAAAAATAGATGAGAAGTTAGATCAAGAAGATGGAAGATCAGGAATCTTCTTCCTCTCCTCCCACCCACCTTTGTGGTCCAACTTCTCATCTTTTTCCTCAGTCCTGATGAAAGGTCTCAACGTGAAGTGTTGACTGTGCTTCCCCCAACCCCCATGGATGCTGCCTGCTCTGCCGAGTTACTCCAGCATTGTGTGAGTGTTGCTTGGATTTCCAGCATCCATCTAAGAATGGATCAAAGCCATTTGGCGCATGGCAGCATAACGCGCTACAGCACCAGCTGTAAGATCCTGGTTCAATTCCTGCTGTCACCTGTACGGTATTTGTTCATTCCCCAAATGACAGCACAGGTTCCCCCCACACCCCCCCCCACCCCCAGGTGCTCCTTTTTCCTCACACTTTACAAAGACGTACAGGTTAGCGTCAGTAACATGTGGGCACACTATGTTGATGCTGGAAACAGTGACAAGCCTACGAGTGTGACTCTATCAAATCCCTTGATGAAAGTCAACATATCCCACAGTAACTAAATCTTATTATAATGAACTAATTGTGTATAATGAAAGTTCAAAGTTAAAAGTAAATTATCAAATACAGCCCTGAGATTCACTTTCTAGTGGGCATACCCAATAAATCTGTAATAAAATAATAACCATAACAGAATCAATGAAATGCTTCTCCAGCTTGGATGTCCAGTGTGCAAAAGACAACAAGCTGCAAACAAAAAAAGATACACTAGCAATAAATGAAGAGCTCGAGATGAGTCAGATGCAAAATGATGCCAGTGAAGCACAGCGAAGTTCTGCAGGCAACGTACAACTTCATTTTAAATCTTGAATGCAATTCTTCTTTGCTGGCTCTGACCAATCCACCCTTGTCCAAGAGAAAACCCCTCCCAACAGAAACCACAAACTTCATTTGAAAGTTAGTGTGGCATTTGCTGTTTTCGTCCCAAAGCACCATCCTGATGTCTGGACCAGAGACTCCAACTTCCCCTAGGAACCTCACACATCTTGCACCGGGACCAGGGGATTAGTAACTCCCGTCCATTTTTAGATCCTCAGACGTCTTCCTCTGCTGAGATTGCAGCATTGGCTTACGAGGACTGACGCACCGCACTCATTTAGTACCTTACTCATCCAAAAGTAATTTCCTTGCTGCTTTGCACCCACCCAACCTCTCCTCTCACAACTCCTTTCTGTTCTCATGCCTGCAGTCTATCTCTGTTGTCATGGTTACAGTTATACAGCAGAGAAAGGCCATTTGGCCCAGCCTGCTCATGCCAGCCACATGCCCATCCACACCAATTTTCCTGCATTTGGCCCATCTCTCTATAACTGCAAGGCATAGGAGCAGAATTAGGCTATTCGGCCCATCGAGTCTGCTCCATCATTTCATCATGGCTGACTGATTATCCCTCTCAATCTTATTCTCCTGCCTTCTCCTTTGACAGTCAAGAACTCTGCTTTAGATATACCCAATGGCTTGCCCTCCACAGCTGCCTATGGTAATGAATTTCACAGATTCACCACCTTCAGGCTAAAAAAAAAAATTCCTCCTCATCTCTGTTCTAAATGGATGCTCCTCAGTTCTGAGGCTGTGTCCTCTGGTCCTAGACTCTCCCACTGTAGGAAACATCTATGACCTGGCACTCAAACACGAGGCCTGGTTGCTTAAATCACGATATTTGGAAAGGTCTTCTATTTACTTTCTTTCTAAGTTCATGTTCAAGTATTTATTTTAAAACAACTTTAGCATCTGCCTCCGGTACTCTGTGTACCAGGCACCCTGAGGGAAAAGTGATTTGTGGGAATGTTATGTTATGGGCTGCCCCCCTTCCCTCTGGGCTGCTGGTCACTGACACAAATGACGCACTTGCGTGTTCGGGGCAGCGTGGTGGTGCAGTGGTTAGTGTTATGCTCTGGCAGCAGCAGTGACCCAGGTTCAATTCCCGCTGCTGCCTGTACTGAGTCTGCAGCCGCCCCTCTGACCACGGGGGCTTCCTCTGGCAGCTCTGTTTCCTCCAGCAGCCCCTGTTTCCTCCCACATGGGTTGGCAGGTTATTGGAAATGTGGGTGTAACTGGGCAGGGTCTGTAAACTAGGTACGTTCTTCAATTCTGTCCTGTCAAACCAATGCCCTCTCGTAGACTCTTCAACACCACAGCCTCAAATTTTAGAAGCCTTCCAAGGTCACCCACCTACACTCAGCCAGTCCAGACTCCCCTTACAACTGTAGCCCTCCATCCCAAACAACATCCTGGCAAATCTCTCCGCCAGTCTGCAGAAGAACAAATTGGTGGGAATCATGGGGGGGGGGGGGGGGGGGAATAAACACTCATCACTCTGAGAGCAAGGGAGGAGGGAGGTGGAGGGGTTGAAGGTAGGCAGATGCACCACACACACACCTACCTCTGTACAACTGGGTGTGGAACGACCACAAACATTATCAGCAGACAGATTTCTAACTCAGATGTCAGAGACCTTTAATAAAATAATCCTGGCCCAAAGCAGCCAGAAGCAGCACAAGGGGTCCTGACACTCGCAAAAGTGTCAATTTATCTCTTGAGAGACAGAGAGAGAGTGAAGTAACTGCAAAGTAGGGAAAGTTAATGGACAACCGTTCACAGTCAAAACCCATTCAAGCAACCCCTCCCCCCCCCCCCGCTAGTGTGGTCACCCTTAGGCAAGGCAGGCTGGGACATAGCAGGAGACATTACATTCCTGCCACTCCCCAAGCAGTTTAGACGATCTCCTTGTGACTACCTAGGCTTCTTCCGGCTGCTCCGGTTCCCACCCTCATTCCCGAGGTGTCCGTGTTAGTAGGCTAATTGGGCACGTGGGCATAATTGGGCCAGACGAGCCTCTGCTACTGTGCTGGATCTCCAAATCGACTAAAAATAAAGCTGGAGCCAAGCCAGTCCAGAGGAGGTAGCGAGGGTGCCTCCTAGCCCCTACCCCGACCTCGAGCGCAGTCTGGGTGGAGTGTACACGCCTGCCCTGTGACTATGCGGGGTTACCCAGGGGCTCTGGTCCCCCCTCACATCCCAGTGACGATGGGTTACATCAGCCGCTGTAAACAGTCTCCCTAGTGTGAGCAGCTGACGTTGGGAAATGGGGGAAGAAAATGAGGGGTAGTTGGTCAGTATGCACTCGGTGAGCCAAGGGGCCTGTATTCTGTATGGAGACTGGGTCCATACGATTCCCCCATGTCAACTGTCACAGACTTGGAGGGAGGGGGAAATGGCAATGGGGGTGGTGGGACACATTCAATACAGATAGCCAGAGTTCAGGCATGCACAACAAATCTGTGGGAAGCTATTTTTAGAAACATGTTCCATTAATAACATCGCCAAGCAGCATACTCTCCCAGACTTTTCTCCCAGAACTGTCACAGAACACAGACCGGGAACAGGCACTTCAGCCTGCAACGTTGTGCTGAACTAATTAAATTAGTAACCAACTGCGCGGCACCATTGCTGAGTGATCTAAGAGGCTCCCTTTCACTCCTGCTGTTATCAAGGGAACCCAACCTAGAAATCTCCTCATTGTGGACAGGAGACCCTCTCTTCCCTAGCTATATCTTGGGATAGGGAAGTGGGTACATTTACTGCTGGGTCTTGGGAGTTAACCCTCACAAAACAAAACCCTGGTAGCCAGAAGGAGGTATTTATGGTGCCTCCAAGTGCCACAAAACATTGAGGTGGTCCTTTCCCAACCGGGCCATGCCCTGGCCCAGCTCAGTGAGCAGCACGTACAAACCACAGTTTTCCAGTAGCTCCACATGCAACCAAAATGCTTTGGCTGGGATGATGAAGATAGATCAGAGAGCTGCTGTCAAGGCCAATAATTATTACCCCCTTCCCTCCAGGGCGGTCCAATGGGGACCGGTGGTGCTCATAAAGAGGTGTGGCCCCGCTGGGGGCGGACAGGAAGCCGGGGGGCCCCGCCGGGGGCCAGTGTCCAAGTTGAGAGTTTGAGTATTCAAGTAAGCCAATCAGTGTTGACCAACAAGTTCACAGTTGCGTCAATAAGGCCCTCTCCCTTGTATTAATTATTACCCCAAATATTGGCTGGAGTTTTGATTTTTGCAGTCGAGAGCTGAGGTCGGACAGCATACTCCCCTTGCTGACATTCAAGAAGATTAAATATTGTCCCCTTCCTCTATAAGAGACCCCCCCCCCCCCAATAAGAACTCCCCAGAATCTGTGTGAGTCTGCATACAGGGCAGTTTAATTCTGAGTGTCTTCTGCCGCATTTACATAGTTGGCTGGGGACGTGAATGAAGAAATTGTTCAGAGACAGGGCGAGGCGAGGGCGTTATACAAGTCAACAGGGTTTGAACTTACATTACTGGCCCACAGTAGGGAGAATAGAAAAGCAACTCCAATTGAAAACAGCTCCTCCTACAACCGATATCACTGACAGCCAGCCGAGATCCTGAACAAATGAGAGGCCTTGTTTTGTTTTAAAATTTGAAAAGATTATCAGTTGCTGAATATGTGACGAGCTATGTTCAGGATAAATTCAAGGTCCCCACCCAGTGAAAATAACACACCCAGCTATTATACCGAGTTAATGCATATAATGCTTTCTTATTACAGGATATTCAGCCCATGCTAATTTAATCGGAGTCAGGTTAATAATCAATGACATGTCGGGAAATTTGTTTTATGGTAGCAATACAGTGCAATAGATGACAAATATAAATATATAAAACAAAGTCAGATAGCTGATGGATTTATTATTCATTCAGTAATCCAGTGGCAAAGGGGAGGAAGCTGATCCTGAAACTCTTCAGGCCCCCTGAACCTTCTCTGTGAAGGTAATATTGAGAGGAGGGCATGTCCTGGGTGGTGGGGGGCCTTAATGAAAATCTTAAATCAGTCTCATTTCAACAATTCTCATTTTCTTGTAGTTTGTTTACTTACACACACACACACACACACACAATTTACGGCAGCTAATTAATCTACCAGCCCCATACCTCACTGGGGTGTGGAGGGAACTGGAGCAGCCGGGGAAACCAGCAGGGAATACTGGGAAGCATCACACACAGGGTCTGGAGATCAGGATCAAACCCTCGAGCTGAGAGCTAATGGTTCTACCCTCTGTGCTACTTGCAGACAGCCCTTCAGAAGTGGTTTGAGGGCTGGAGAATGCTTACATACAAGGAATTGTGGGATTGGCAGGAGGACTACCCAAGAGTTTCAACCCAAAACATCAACTGTACTCTTCCTCCCGCCCCCCCAAAGATGCTACCTGGTCTGCTGAGTTCCTCCAGCATTTCGTGCGTTGCCCAGGTTTATAGTGGCTGCAGATTTTCTCTTGTTTGCGGTTGGTTTATTTTGTCACTTATGACAAGGTACCAACAAGTCACATCCATACAGGCAAACATTTTAAAATTTAGCTTTACTTGTCACATGTACATCAAAATACAGAGTGAAATGCATGACTTGCATCGAATGAGTGAGCGTTGTGATGGTCAGCTCAAATGCCGCCACACTTCTGGCACGAATGTAGCTTGACCACAACTCACCAACCCTGAAAGCAGCTCTTTGGAATGTGGGAAGATACCCACACGGCCATGGGGAGAACATACAAACTCCTTACAGACAGCGGTGGGAATCCAGCACCAAGCTTTCACTAGATCAGTTCATCAAGGTCAGACAAAAGGGAAAGTAGAGCCGATGTTGAGCTACAGTTAAAGTGCAGTGCGGGCAAACAAGGTGGAAGGGACACAGTTAAGTAATTGGGAGAGCAAGAGCCCATCTCATTTTACTAGGGGACTGTTCAACCACCATGTAACAGTGTCCTTCTGAACCATCAGAATGAGGGCTCTGGGCAACTGCTTTCTCCTGAAAACCCTGGGAGAATGGGCAACCAGAGACTCATTAACAAGAGGCATTTCCAAGAATGGGACCAGGGCGTGAACTCTGAAGCCCAAGTTCCACCCTAGGGCAGGAGTGTGGGGGGGGGGGGGAATGGAGGAGGCAACACCACTGTCACAGGAAACCCCAGTACTTTAGAAGAGGAATGAGGTTTCACTGTCCAAGTTATCAGGAAAGGTTGACTAGTTTAGGTTACAGCTTTATTCCCTAGAACAGAGGGGAGATTGATCGGGGGTACACTAAATTATGTGGGGTATAGATCGGGCAAATGCAAGGGGAAGATTGATCGTTAAATTATGTGGGGTATAGATAGGGCAAACGCAAGCTGTTGCCCCCACTGAGGTTGCGCAAGACTACTAGAGGTCTGGGTTAAAGGTGAAAGGTGAAATGTTTAAGGGGAACACGAGGGGGGTTTTCTCTTGGAGGGAGGTGAGGGGGTGAAGTGAGCTGCTAGGCCAAGTGGTGGATGTGGGATGGACCAATATTTAAGAGAAGTTTGGATAGGTGCGTGGATGGGAGGGGTATGGAGGGCTGTGGTCCAGGTTGATGGGAGCAGGAAGATTAACAGTTCTGAATGGACCACGGGCTACTCTTTAGGAAAACAGTGAACTAGGCTCTTCATCCCACCATGTTCCTGCCGACCCCATCTGTACCAGTCCCATTCCCAGTGCTTGAATGAATCGCTTTGCAGCGCAGGCTACAAGATTCAGCTGGAATCCCAAGGAGTTTATACCTTCTCCCCGTGACTGTGGGAATTTCCCCAGGAGCTCAGCTGCTCCCACAGTTCAAACACACACAGGTTGCAGTTAGCGGTGGAAGAAGTGTGGTGACACTTGCCCAGCACAATCCTCAGCAAGTTGTTTGATATCCTTTGCTGCACGTGACAAATGCAGCTAACCTTTAACCATTCAAGTACTCATCCAGATAACACTACAATGTGTTGAGAATCTGCCTCCACCACTCCTTCAGGCAGTGTGCTCATGATTCAAAGGACACTCACTGGGAAACAAAATCCTCCTCAGACTCCCTCCAACTGCACACCAACTAGATTTAAACACCCTGCCAAAGGGACAAGAAAAAAAAAGTTTCCTTCTAACTATACCCACACTATTCCAAAAACTTTCTCCTCATGTACCATATCAGCTGCAGAGAGAGGGTACACATCCAGCCTCTCCCTCCATCCTGGAGAATCTCCTCCACACTCTCTCCAGTGCAGTCACCTCCTTCCTATAGTGTGGTGACCAGAAATGCACACAGTCTCTATGCCAATGACAATATGGTAGAAAAAGCCAGCTGCTTCCCTTCCTCATGCTGCCTTGGTTTCAGAGTCAGACGTGCTTGGGAGCCACCCTACAGAGGCTGCGGGACATCCCTGATCTGTCCTCCTTTGGACCCCGTCTCAACTCCCTGAACACGAGCTTCAAAATAAACACCCTCCCCCATACACACACCTGAGACAGACTGGCTTTAAGAAAAAACACTTGTAATCAGTCCAATCATCTCCTGAATAACAGACAAAAAGCTGGAAGAACTCAGGTCAGGCAGCATCTGTGGAAAGGAATAGACAGTCAACATTTCAGGCCGGGGTGCTTCACGATGAGAGATCTTAGCCCAAGATGTTGACTGTTTATTACCCTCATGACCTGCTGAGTTCCTCCAGCATGTGGTGTTACTGTATTTCCAGTATCTGCAGAATCTCATGTTCCAAATAACTTGTGTCCTGGAATAGATTTTGACAACGTTCATGGACAGTGGCATGGGTGTTTTCTTCTCAGTTTAAATCTGTCAAATGGACAGAACAAAGCACCAATTGACACTTTCCTCACTCCTCAGATTATCACACCACTTGGTGAAGTTTTGCCTGCTAGTCATTCAATGTTTCAGGACCACACCCAGGCCTGAGCCACAGCAAGCAGGGTGCCACATAGGATTAAACAACGGTTCCTAAACTGGTTATTGGTAGGGGTCCGTGGCATGAAAAGGGTTGGAACTAGAGTATTTGGCCCATTGAGTCTCCTGTCTGATTTATTCTCCCCCCAACCCCATTCACCTGCCTTCTCTTTAAGATTTTATGCATCAACTAATCAAGAAGCCACCAGCCACTTTAAATATACCCAATGACAGCCTCCACAGCTGCCAGTGGCAATGAATTCCATGAGTCACAACCCTCTGGCCAAAGACACTCCTCCTCGTCAGTTCTAAAGGGATATCCTTGTATTGAGGCCGTGTCCTCTGGCCCTAGACTCTCCCGCTATAGGAAACATCCTCTCCACATCCACTGTCTAGGCATTTCAATAGGTTTCAACTAAGAACCCCCCCCAAATCCATTCTTCTAAACCCCAATGAGTACATGCCCAGAGCCATCAAGTGCTCCTCGTACCCTAACCCTTTCATTCCCCGGATCAATCTCAGGTACCATCCACAAAACCAGCACATCCTTTCTTAGGTCAGGGGCCCAGAACTGCTCATGATACGTGAAGTGCAGTCTGACCAGTGCCATAAAGCCTCAGCATTACATCCCTTTTATTTCTAGTCTTCTCAAAATGAATGCTAACATTGTGTTAGCCTCAGTGTGAAACTACAACCACTGATGACGTGTGGAGGGATGGGAGGGGAGCTCCATGGAAGGGTCACAGTAGACACATGACACACAAAGAGCCTGCAGAGGTTGTACAAGCTAGTGTGTTACTCTCAGGGCTGTTTTCATTATCACACTGAAAACAAAGATTTGCAGAAAGATCATAAAATATTTTAAGATTAAAGTTTAAGTGGGGCAGCACGATAACGCAGTGTGACATCATTATCGTGCCAGTGGCTCAGGTTCAGATCCTGCCAGTGTGAAGAGTTTGTACCTATGGCATGGTTTTCATTCATCTTCCTACTGTCTCCCCCCGTAACATTCGACACCCTTACTAATCAAGAACCTATCAATCTGTTTTAACTACACCAAATGGTGACCTCCAACTTCATCTGTGGCAATGTATTCCACAGATTTGCCACCTTCTGGGGGAAGAAATTCCTCATCTCTGTTCTAAAGGGACACCCTTGTATTCTGAGGCTGTGTCCTCTAATCCTGGGCTCTCCCTCTACAAGACACATCTCCTCCACATCCACTGTCTAGTCCTTTTATATTCAATAGTTTCAACGAGATCACCCCCCATTTTCCTAAACTCCAGCAAGGACAGTCCCAGAGCCACCAAATGCACCTCACACATTAACCCTTTCATTCTCAAACTTCCGCTGGACCATCGGCCAAACCAGCACATCCTTCCTTAGATAAGGGGCTCAAAACTGTGACAATACTCCAAGCGCAGTCTAAATGGCACCTTACAAAGCCCCAGCATCAAATCCTTCTACACCGCGATATGAACGCCAACATCACACTCCACTTCCTGCAAGTCAGACGGTGGGAGAAGATGGCCAGAAGAGCACCTACCGGTTCTTGAGGTCACCGTACTCCTCGCGGAGTTTGCCCAGCTCTAGTTGCAGCCGAGCCTTCTCCTTGGCCACATTGTCGAGTGTCTTCCGGGCGTCAGCAAGCTCAGTCTCATACATGGCTTTGATGTTGGTCACCTCGCGGCTAACGGTCGTCTCGGACTCAGTGATGTGGAGTCGCAGGCCAGCATTCTCCAGCTCCAGCGAGCGCACCTTGTCGATGTAGACAGCCAGCCGGTCATTCAGGTTCTGCAGGTCTTCCTTCTCCTGGAGCCGGCTGATCTTGGTGGGGCTCAGTGGGGTGGAGGCATTCGAGCGGGTGGCCCGCTTCTGACTTGGGGTCTGCATCGTGGCACCAGCTGGTGGGCGAGGAGCAGGGTGTAAAGACACACATCAAATACAAGGTGACCCAATACCAACCTCCCTAGTAATCAATGCAAATCAGCCAAAGGATGCCCCTCAAACCTGCACCCAATCATTCTAGTCATCAGGCAGCCCTTCTATTATACCCCAGAAGCAGCTGGTGTTGGGGTAAAATACTGGGGCCCAGATCACCAGGGAGGTTCTGCCATCAACCCCCAAGACTTGCCATGGAGGCAGCCCAGATGAGAGGTCCTGGCCCAAAATGTCAACTGTTCATTCCTCTCCATAGATGCTGCCTGACCTGCTGAGTTCCTCCAGCATTTTGTGTGTGTGTTGCTCCGGATTTCCAGCATCTGCAGAATTTTATGTTTATGAAAGGTTTGGGGGGGGGGTGAGAAAAGTTTTACAGAGAGCTGGCAACTAGAGTGGAAGAAAAGAGCTTCAATAGGTAATCCACATACACCCCCCCACCCCCACACGCAGCTTGGGTGAAGGGTCCCAGAAACATTAACCCTTTATCTTCCTGTCACAGACACTGCCTGACCTGCTGGTTCCTAGCCACAGCAGCGTAGTGGCTGGCACAGCACTTTACAGTGCCAGGGGCCCTGGTTCAATTCCTGCCGCTGTCTGGACTTTCTCCCTGTGACCGTGTGGTGTTTCCTTCAGCTGCTCCAGTTCCCTCCCACAGTCCAAAAGGTCAGTAGGTGAATTGGTCACGAGTGTAATTGGGCTTGTAGCATCGTAAGGGTCAGTAATTATGCTGTAAATATCTAAAGAATAAGATTCCCTGGCCATTCCCTCCCTAGTGAGTAGAAAGTGAAAGCAGGAGGGGGAGCTGGCATGGACAGGGAAATCATGCCTTAGCTGAGAAATCATGCGTACGCGGAATGGGGATCAAATTACATTTTAAGGAAATGAGGGCTAACGAAGGGGAGAGAAGGCTGCTCAAGGCATGAGACTCTGTAGAACACAGACAGGCACACACAAAATGCTGGAGCAGGTCAGTCAGCATCTGTGGAGGAAAATGAAGAGGCAACATTTCAGTCAGAGGCTCCCAAGTTCCTCCAGCATTTCACGTGAGGCACGGGTTAACTTGGGAAGCACAGTGCATCAGGAGGGGTGGGTGTGGGTGAAGGTGAGGTTGGGGTCCATGTCCATTCATCCATGGCCAAGTTGCAGGGGGAACTGGGGCATACCCCACAGGCAGGGAGCAGCGGCACTGACAGACCAGAGCGGAGCCCTGAGAAAGACACAGGCACTGGAAGCTTGCCAGCTAATTCTAATACAGGACAGGGTGGAGCCCTCAGCTAGAGTTTAAGCAGGGCCATTCAGTAGCTCCACTTCAAACAGCCATTCATAAACCTCACTCCCTCCCTCCCTCAGGATCTACTCCCCCTGTAGTCTATACATCATCCTCCACATCAGTGACAACCCACCCCATACTGTATCCCCACAACTCCTGTGTCCATTCACACCCCAATCCGTGTCCCAGTAAGCCCGGAGATATCCAGCCCCAGTATACACACTATCTCCAAACCTCCCCTAACTGCAGACTGCTACACTGACTCCCCCTGTTAACCAGTCTCTTGCCCCAGTAACCCCACTACATACCACAGTCCCTCTGTCTTACTGACCTGACCCGCCCCAAACCTGGGCTCAGCATGTCAGCACTCCCAAGCGTGCGGGACCCCCGGTTGCTCTCCACTGACATACAACTCAGTGACCCCACTGACACGCAATCCCTGCAGCCCCAGTGAACCCCAATACCCCCTTGCTCTCACCCACTGTACCCCAAGCATCTCGACACTTCAGCCGCCGCACCACCGCCGCCATCCCCAACCTCTCCAGTTCGGGCACCCACGCACCCCACCTGGGTCACGCCCAGACCTGGGCACTGATGCCTCTCCCCGGGAACCCAGCTACTCTAACTCACTGCAGCGCCCGAGAGTACTGGGAACCGTGCAAAGGCCGGCGGCAGGAGGCCTCACCTGGGACGTGTTGCAAGCAGCAACTGTCGACGTGTGACGGTGACGACTCGACTCCGATCCCGGCGGCGGTACCGGCTACTGCCTACTCCGGCAGATTTAAATGAGCAGGCGAGGGGCGGGGCTGGCGGAGGCAGAGGCAGTCGGATTGGCAGTTCCCGACTGACCGACGTTAAGCGCAGCCAATCGGCGACAGGGAATGACGGGGCGGAGACAGACGGGAGTCGAAACGAAACTCAAGATACGTCGTGGTCAAGGTCACGAGAGAGAGAGAGAGAGGGAGGGGAAAGGGACGGGAGGGAGGAGGGAAGGGAGGGGGCAGGGCAGGGGAGGGGAAGGGGATAAAGAGGAAAGGAGGGGGCGTAGGGGTAAGGAAGGAGGGGTTGGGAGCGGGGGTAAGGAGGGGGGAATGTGGTGGAGGAGGAGGAGGGGGCGAAGGGGTAAGCGGGGAGGTGGGTGAAGGTGTAGGGGTCGGGGGTAATGAGGGAGGAGGAGGGGGCAAAGGAGTAAGGAGGGCGGGAGGGGGAAGGGAGTAAGTGGTAAGGGGATGGCGGTAGGGGGTAAGGAGGGAGGGGGAAGGGGTAAAGGGTAGAGGGTAAGAAGGAAGAAGTAGTGGGGTGGGGGGTAAGGAGGCAGGGGTGGGGTATGAAGGGAAGGAGAGGGTAGGGGTGGGGAAAAGAGGGAGGGGAAAGGGGTATGGGGCAAGGAGGGAGGGAGGGGAAGGGGTGGGAGGAAGAAGGAGGGAGGGGAAGGGGGTACGGGGTTAGGAGGGAGGGAGGGGAAGGGGTGGGAGGAAGAAGGAGGGAGGGGAAGGGGGTACAGGGTAAGGAGGGAGGAGAAGGGGTGGGAGGAAGAAGGAGGGAGGGGAAGGGGGTATGGGGTAAGGAGGGAGAGGAAGGGGGTAGGAGGAAGAAGGGAGGGGGAAGGGGTAGGCGGTGAGGGGGTAGAGGGTAAGAATGAATGGGGTAGCAGGGTATGGGGTAAGGAGGGAGGGAGGGTGGGGGTAAGAACGGAAGGAAGGGGTAGGGGCAAGGAGGGAGGGGGGTAGGTGAAAGGATGGGGAAAGGGGTAAGGGGTAAGGAGGGAGGGAGGGAGGAGGTAGAGTGAAAGGAGGGAGGGGAGGGGGTAGGGTGAAAGGAGGGAGGTTAAGGGTGTAGGGGTTAGGGAGGGGGAATGGGTTAGGGAGGGGGAAGAGGGTAGGAGATAAGGAGAGGGTAGGGTATAAGGAGGGAGGGAGTGGGAATGGGATGGGGAGAGTGTATTTAGTGTATTTAGGAGAGAGAGAGGGTAGGTGGTAAGGAAGGAGGGGTAGGAGGGAACAGAAGTCAGGGTCACATGGACTGTACAGAGAATTCACAGTCACAGAGACCGTACACAGGATTTGCAGTCACATGGAGCATACACAGGATTCACTGGCACGGACACCACATACAGGATTCACGCACACCGGGACTGTACACAGGATTCACTGGCACGGAGACTGTCCACACGATTCACAGTCACAAGGACCGTACTCAGGACTCACAGTCACATGGACCTTATACTGAATTCACAGTCACATATACCGTACACAGTATTCACAGTCACATAGACTATCCACAGTATTCACAGTCATGGAGACCGTACAGAAAATTCACACACACATGGACCTTACTCAGTAATCACAGTCACAGAGAACGTACACAGAAGTCACATTCATTGGGACAGGATTCACAGTCACAGAGACCATATGCAGGATTCACACTGACAGGGTCCATAAACAGGACTCATAGTCACAGAGACCATACACAGGATTCACATTCACAAGGACCGTACACAGGATTCACAATCACAGAGACCGAACACAGTTTTCATATTCACAGAGACCGTATACAGGATTCAGATTCACATAGACCATACACTGGATTTACAGACACAGGGACCATACACTGGATTCACAGTCACAGACACCATATACAGATTCACAGTCACATAGACTGTCCACAATATTCACAGTCATGGAGACTCTATACAGGATTCACGCACACCGGCACTGTACACAGCATTCACAGTCACAGAGACCATACAGAGGAATAAAACTCACAGGGACCCTTCACAGGACTCTCAGTCACATGGACCGTACACAGGATTTACAGTCACATGGAACATCCACAGGGTTCACAGTCACATAGACAATACACAGGACTCACAGTCACAGAGAACATACACAGAAGTCACAGTCATATAGAGCGCACACAGTATTCACAGTGACAGAGACTGTACAGAAGATTCAGTTATTTGGACTGTATACAGGATTCACAGTGACATAGACTGTACAGAGGATTCAACATCACAGAGACCATATACAGGATTTACAGTCACAGATTGTACAGAGTATTCACAGTCATAGGGACCATACACAGGTTACACAGTCAGATAGACTGTAAAGAGAATGTATAGTCACAGAGAACGTAAACAGCAATGGACACAGTGAGGGTAATTCCCCAGAACTGGACAGAATGGACACTGAGAGTAATTCCCCAGAAGTGGACAGAATGGGCGCTGAGGGTAATTCCCCAGAACTGGACAGAATGGACACTGAGGGTAATTCCCCAGAACTGGACAGAATGGACACTGAGTGTAATTCCCCAGAACTGGACAGGATGGACACTGAGAGTAATTCCCCAGAACTGGATAGAATAGACACAGAGAGTAATTCCCCAGAAATGGACAGAATGATGGAAATTCCTCAGAACTGGACAGAATGGACACTAAGGGAAATTCCCCAGAATTGGACACAATGGACACTGAGGGTTATTGCCCAGAACTGGACAGAATGGACACAGGGGGTAATTCCACAGAACTGGACGGAATGAACTCTGAAGGTAATTCCCCGGATCTGGACAGAATGGACACAGAGAGGCAATTCCCCAGCACTGTACAAAATGGACATTTAGAGGCTAATCATCCAGAACAGGACAGAATGGACACTGAGAGGAATTCCCCAGAACTGGACAGGATGGACACATAGGGTAATTCCCCAGAACTGGACAGAATGGACACTGAGAGTATTTACCCAGAAGTGGACAGAATGGACACTAAGGGTAATTCCCATGAAGTGGACAGAATGGACACAGAGGGTAATTCCTCAGACCTGGACAGAATGGACACTGACAGTATTTCCCCAAAACTGGACAGAACGGAAACAGAGTAATTCGCCAGAACTGGACAGAATGGACACAGAATGTAATCCCCCACATCTGGACAGAATGGACACATAGGTTAATTCCCCAGAAATGGAAAGAATGGACACATAGAGTAAATCTCCAGAACTGGACAGATTGGACACAAGGAGGGTAATTCCACAGAACTGGACAGAATGGACACTGAAGGTAATTCCCCAGAACGGGACATAATAGACACTGAGGATAATTCCCCAGAACTGGACAGAATGGACATTGAGAGGATAATTCCCCAGAACTGGACAGAATGGACACTGAGGTTAAATCCGTAGAACTGGACAGATTGGACACAGAGATTAAATCCCCAAAACTGGACAGAATGGACACAGAGCATAATTCCCCAGAACTGGACAGAATGAACACAGAGAGAAATTCGCCAGAACTGGACAGAATGGACACAGATTGTAATCCCCCAGATATGTACAGAATGGATGCAGAGATTAATTCCCCAGAAATGGAAAGAATGGACACACGGAGTCAATCCCCAGAAATGGACAGAATGGACACAAAGAGGGTCATTCCACAGAACTGGACAGAATGGACACTGAAGGTAATTCCCCAGAACGGGACAGAATGGACACTGAGGGTAATTCCCCAGAATTGGACTGAATGGACATTGAGAGGGTAATTTCCCTGAATTGGACAGGATGGACACAGAGATTAATTTCCCAGAACTGGACATAATGGACACAGAGATTAAATCCCCAGAACTGGACAGAATGGATACAGAGAGGGTAAATCCCCAGAACTGGACAAAATGGACACAGAGAGAAATTCGCCAGAACTGGACAGAATGGACACAGAAAAGGTAATTTTACCCAGCACTGGACAGAATGGACTCTGAGGGTAATTCGGCAGAACGGGGCAGAATGGACAGTGAGGGTAATTCCCCAGAATTGGAAAGAATGGACACTGAGAGTAATTCCCCAGAACTGGACAGATAGGACACTGAGGGAAATTCCACAGAACTGGAGAGAATTGACACTAAGGGAAATTCCCCAGAACTGGACACAATGGACACAGAGGGTTATAGCCCAGAAATCGACAGAATGGACACAGAGGGTAATTGCACAGAACTGGACAGAATGGACACGGAGATTAAATCCGCAGAGCTGGACAGAATGGACACAGAGAGGGAAATTCCCCAGAACTGGACAGAATGGACACAAAGCATAATTCCCCAGAAGTGGACAGAATGAACACAGAGAGAAATTCGCCAGAACTGGACAGAATGGACACAGACAGTAATCCTCCAGATCTGGACAGATTGGAAACAGAGGTTAATTCCCCAGAAACGGAAAGAATGGACACACGGAGTAAATCCCCAGAAATGGTCAGAATGGACACAAGGAGGGTCATTTCACAGAACTGGACCGAATGGACACTGAAGGTAATTCCCCAGAATGGGACAGAATGGACATTGAGGATATTTCCCCAGAATTGGACTGAATGGACATTGAGAGGGTAATTTCCCAGACCTGGACAGAATGGACACAGAGGTTAATTCCCCAGAACTGGACAGAATGGACACAGAGATTAAGTTCCCAGAACTGGACAGAATGGACACAGAGGGTAATTCCACAGAACTGGACGGAATGAACTCTGAAGGTAATTCTCCGGATCTGGACAGAATGGACACAGAGAGGCAATTCCCCAGCACTGGACAAAATGGACATTTAGAGGCTAATCATCCAGAACGGGACAGAATGGACACTGAGAGGAATTCCCCAGAACTGGACAGGATGGACACATAGGGTAATTCCCCAGAACTGGACAGAATGGACACTGAGAGTAATTACCCAGAAGTGGACAGAATGGACACTGAGGGTAATTCCCATGAAGTGGACAGAATGGACACAGAGGGTAATTCATCAAAAATGGACAGAATGGACACTGAGGGTCATTCCCCAGAACGGGACATAACGGACACTGAGGGTAATTCCCCAGAACTGGACCGAACGGACTCTGAGGGTAATTCCCCAGACATGGAGAGAATGAACACTGAGAGGGTAATTCCACAGAACTGGACAGAATAGAAAATGTGCGTAATTCCCCAGAACTGGTCAGATTGGACACAAAGGGTTATTGCCCATAACTGTACAGAATGGACACAGAGGGTAATTCCACAGAACTGGACAGAATGGACGCTGAGGGTAATTCCCCGGATCTGGACAGATTGGACTTGGAGAGGGTAATTCCAAAGCACTGGACAGAATGGATATTCAGAGGCTAATCGTCCAGAACGGGACAGAATGGACACTGAGAGTAATTCCCCAGAACTGGACAGAATGGACACAGGGAGATAATTCCCCAGAACTGGACAGAATGGACACTGAGGGTTATTACCCAGAACTGGACAGAATGGACACAGAGGGTAATTCCACAGAACTGAACAGAATGGACACTGAGGGTAATACCCAGAATTGGACTGAATGGACATTAAGAGGGTAATTCCACAGACCTGGACAGAATGGACACAGAGGTTAATTCCCCAGAACTGGACAGAATGGACACAGAGATTAAATCCCCAGAACTGGACAGAATGGACACTGAGGAAATTTCCTCAGAACTGGTCAGAATGGACACTGAGGGTCACTGCCAAGAACTGGAGAGAATGGATACTGAGAGGGTAACTCCCCAGACCCGGACAGAATGGACACTGAGGTGGTAATTCCTCAGACCTGGACAGAATGGACACTGACAGTATTTCCCCAAAACTGGACAGAACGGAAACAGAGTAATTCGCCAGAACTGGACAGAATGGACACAGAATGTAATCCCCCACATCTGGACAGAATGGACACATAGGTTAATTCCCCAGAAATGGAAAGAATGGACACACAGAGTAAATCCCCAGAACTGGACAGATTGGACACAAGGAGGGTAATTCCACAGAACTGGACAGAATGGACACTGAAGGTAATTCCCCAGAACGGGACAGAATAGACACTGAGGATAATTCCTCAGAACTGGACAGAATGGACATTGAGAGGATAATTCCCCAGAACTGGACAGAATGGACACTGAGGTTAAATCCGTAGAACTGGACAGATTGGACACAGAGATTAAATCCCCAAAACTGGACAGAATGGACACAGAGCATAATTCCCCAGAACTGGACAGAATGAACACAGAGAGAAATTCGCCAGAACTGGACAGAATGGACACAGATTGTAATCCCCCAGATATGTACAGAATGGATGCAGAGATTAATTCCCCAGAAATGGAAAGAATGGACACACGGAGTCAATCCCCAGAAATGGACAGAATGGACACAAAGAGGGTCATTCCACAGAACTGGACAGAATGGACACTGAAGGTAATTCCCCAGAACGGGACAGAATGGACACTGAGGGTAATTCCCCAGAATTGCACTGAATGGACATTGAGAGGGTAATTTCCCTGAATTGGACAGGATGGACACAGAGATTAATTTCCCAGAACTGGACATAATGGACACAGAGATTAAATCCCCAGAACTGGACAAAATGGACACAGAGAGAAATTCGCCAGAACTGGACAGAATGGACACAGAAGAGGTAATTTTACCCAGCACTGGACAGAATGGACTCTGAGAGTAATTCGGCAGAACGGGGCAGAATGGACAGTGAGGGTAATTCCCCAGAATTGGAAAGAATGGACACTGAGAGTAATTCCCCAGAACTGGACAGATAGGACACTGAGGGAAATTCCACAGAACTGGAGAGAATTGACACTAAGGGAAATTCCCCAGAACTGGACACAATGGACACAGAGGGTTATAGCCCAGAAATCGACAGAATGGACACAGAGGGTAATTGCACAGAACTGGACAGAATGGACACGGAGATTAAATCCGCAGAGCTGGACAGAATGGACACAGAGAGGGAAATTCCCCAGAACTGGACAGAATGGACACAAAGCATAATTCCCCAGAAGTGGACAGAATGAACACAGAGAGAAATTCGCTCGAACTGGACAGAATGGACACAGACAGTAATCCTCCAGATCTGGACAGATTGGAAACAGAGGATAATTCCCCAGAAACGGAAAGAATGGACACATGGAGTAAATCCCCAGAAATGGTCAGAATGGACACAAGGAGGGTCATTTCACAGAACTGGACCGAATGGACACTGAAGGTAATTCCCCAGAATGGGACAGAATGGACATTGAGGATATTTCCCCAGAATTGGACTGAATGGACATTGAGAGGGTAATTTCCCAGACCTGGACAGAATGGACACAGAGGTTAATTCCCCAGAACTGGACAGAATGGACACAGAGATTAAGTTCCCAGAACTGGACAGAATGGACACAGAGGGTAATTCCACAGAACTGGACGGAATGAACTCTGAAGGTAATTCTCCGGATCTGGACAGAATGGACACAGAAAAGGTAATTTTACCCAGAACTGGACAGGATGGACACAGAGAGTAATTGCCCAAAACTGGATAGAATAGACACAGAGAGTAATTCCCCAGAACTAGACAGAATGGACACTGATGGAAATTCCTCAGAACTGGACAGAATGGACACTAAGGGAAATTCCCCAGAACTGAACACAATGGACACTGAGGGTTATTGCCCAGAATTGGACAGAATGGACACATTCGAGGGTAATTCCACAGAACTGGACAGAATGAACTCTGAAGGTAATTCCCCGGATCAGGACAGAATGGACACAGAGAGGTAATTCCCCATCAGTGGACAGAATGGATATTTCGAGGCTAATCATCCAGAACGGGACAGAACGGATACTGAGAGGAATTCCCCAGAACTGGACAGGATGGACACATAGGGTAATTCCCCAGAACTGGACAGAATGGACTCTGAGAGTAATTACCTAGAAGTGGACAGAATGGACACTGAGGGTAATTCCCCCTGAAGTGGACAGAATGGACACAGAGGGTAATTCATCAAAAATGGACATAACGGACTCTGAGGGTAATTCCCCAGACATGGAGAGAATAGACACTGACAGGGTAATTCCACAGAACAGGACAGAATGGAAAATGTGCGTAATTCCCCAGAACTGGTCAGATTGGACACAAAGGGTTATTGCCCAGAACTGTACAGAATGGACACAGAGGGTAATTCCACAGAACTGGACAGAATGGATGCTGAGGGTAATTCCCCGGATCTGGACAGAATGGACTTGGAGAGGGTAATTCCACAGCTCTGGACAGAATGGACATTCAGAGGCTAATCGTCCAGAACGAGACAGAATGGACACGGAGAGTAATTCCCCAGAACTGGACAGAATGGACACAGAGAGTAATTCCCCAGAACTGGACAGAATGGACACAGTGGGTAATTCCACAGAACTGGACAGAATGGACACTGAGGGTAATTCCCCAGAACTGGACAGGCTGGAGACATAGGGTAATTCCCCAGAAATGGACAGATTAGAGACAGAGAGTAATTCCCCAGAACTGGACAGAATGGACACAGAGCATAATTCCCCAGAACTGGACAGAATGAGCACAGAGAGAAATTCGCCAGAACTGGACAGAATGGACACTGATTGTAATCCCCCAGATGTGGACAGAATGGAAACAGAGGTTAATTCCCCAGAAATGAAAAGAATGGACACACGGAGTAAATCTCCAGAACTGGACAGAATGGACACAAGGAGGTTAATTCCACAGAACTGGACAGAATGGACACTGAAGATAATTCCCCAGAACGGGACAGAATGGACACTGAGGGTAATACACAGAATTAGACTAAATGGACATTGAGAGGGTAATTCCCCAGAACTGGAAAGAATGGACACTGAGGGTAATTCCCCAGAACTGGATAGAATGGACACAGAAAGTAATTCCCCAGAACTGGACAGAATGGACACTGAGGGTAATTCCTCAGTACAGGACAGAATGGACACTAAGGGAAATTCCCCAGAACTGGACACAATGTACTCTAAGGGAAATTCCCCAGAACTGGACAGAATGGACACAGAGCATAATTCCCCAGAACTGGACAGAATGAGCACAGAGAGAAATTCGCCAGAACTGGACAGAATGGACACTGATTGTAATCCCCCAGATGTGGACAGAATGGAAACAGAGGTTAATTCCCCAGAAATGAAAAGAATGGACACACGGAGTAAATCTCCAGAACTGGACAGAATGGACACAAGGAGGTTAATTCCACAGAACTGGACAGAATGGACACTGAAGATAATTCCCCAGAACGGGACAGAATGGACACTGAGGGTAATACACAGAATTAGACTAAATGGACATTGAGAGGGTAATTCCCCAGAACTGGAAAGAATGGACACTGAGGGTAATTCCCCAGAACTGGATAGAATGGACACAGAAAGTAATTCCCCAGAACTGGACAGAATGGACACTGAAGATAATTACCCAGAACGGGACAGAATGGACACTGAGGGTAATACACAGAATTAGACTAAATGGACATTGAGAGGGTAATTCCCCAGAACTGGAAAGAATGGACACTGAGGGTAATTCCCCAGAACTGGATAGAATGGACACAGAAAGTAATTCCCCAGAACTGGACAGAATGGACACTGAGGGTAATTCCTCAGTACAGGACAGAATGGACACTAAGGGAAATTCCCCAGAACTGGACACAATGTACTCTAAGGGAAATTCCCCAGAACTGGACAGAATGGACACAGAGAGTAAATCCACAGAAGTGGACAGAATGGACACTGAAGATAATTCCCCAGAATAGGACAGAATGGACACTGAGGGTAATACCCAGAATTGGACTGAATGGACATTGAGAGGGTAATTCCTCAGACCTGGACAGAAAGGACACTGAGGGAAATTGCTCAGAAGTGGAGAGATTGGACACTGAGGGTCTCTGCCCAGAAGTGGACAGAAAGGACACAGAGAGGGAAATTCCCCAGAACTGGACAGAATGGACACAGAGGGAAATTCCCCAGAAATGGGCAGATTAGAGACAGAGAGTAATTCGCCAGAAGTAGACAGAATGGACACAGAAAAGGTAATTTTACCCAGCAGTGGTGAGAATGGACTCTGAGGGTAATTCGGCAGAACCGGACAGAAGGGACACTGAGGGTAATTCCGCAGAACTGGAAAGAATGGACACTGAGGGTAGCTCCCCAGAACTAGATAGAATAGACACAGAAAGTAATTCCCCACAACTGGACAGTATGGACAAAGAGGGTAATTCCACAGAACTGGACAGAATGAACTCTGAAGGTAATTCCCCGGATCCGGACAGAATGGAGACAGAGAGCTAATTCCCTAGCACTGGACAGAATGGACATTTAGAGGCTAATCGTCCAGAACGGAACAGAATGGACACTGAGAGAAATTCCCCAGAACTGGACAGAATGGACACATAGAGTAATTCCGCAGAACTGGACAGAATGGACACAGAGGGTAATTATACAGAACTGGACAGAATGGACACGGAGATTAAATCCCCAGAGTCGTAGAGAATGGACACAGAGAGGGAAATTCCCCAGAACTGGACAGAATGGACACAGAGCATAATTCCTCAGAACTGGACAGAATGGACATGGAGGTTAAATCCCCAGAGCTCGACAGAATGGACACAGAGAGGGAAATTCCCCAGAACTGGACAGAATGGACACAGAGCATAATTCCCCAGAACTGGACAGAACGGACACGGAGGTTAATTCCCAGAAATGGAAAGAATGGACACACGGAGTAAATCCCCAGAAATGGACAGAATGGACACAAGGAGGGTCATTCCACAGAACTGGACAGAATGGACACTGAAGATAATTCCCCAAAACGGGACAGAATGGACACTGAAGATAATTCCCCAAAACGGGACAGAATGGACACTGAGGGTAATACCCAGAATTAGACTGAATGGACATTGAGAGGGTAATTCCCCAGATCTGGACAGAATGGACACAGAGATGAAATCCACAGAACTGGACAGAATGGACACTGAGGGAAATTCCCCAGAACTGGACAGAATGGACACTGAGGGAAATTCCTCAGAACTGGACAGAATGGACACTAAGGGCAATTCACCAGAACTGGACATAATGGACACAGAGGGTAATTGCACAGAACTGGACAGAATGGACACAGACAGTAATCCTCCAGATCTGGACAGATTGGAAACAGAGGTTAATTCCCCAGAAACGGAAAGAATGGACACACGGAGTAAATCCCCAGAAATGGTCAGAATGGACACAAGGAGGGTCATTTCACAGAACTGGACCGAATGGACACTGAAGGTAATTCCCCAGAATGGGACAGAATGGACATTGAGGATATTTCCCCAGAATTGGACTGAATGGACATTGAGAGGGTAATTTCCCAGACCTGGACAGAATGGACACAGAGGTTAATTCCCCAGAACTGGACAGAATGGACACAGAGATTAAGTTCCCAGAACTGGACAGAATGGACACAGAGGGTAATTCCACAGAACTGGACGGAATGAACTCTGAAGGTAATTCTCCGGATCTGGACAGAATGGACACAGAGAGGCAATTCCCCAGCACTGGACAAAATGGACATTTAGAGGCTAATCATCCAGAACGGGACAGAATGGACACTGAGAGGAATTCCCCAGAACTGGACAGGATGGACACATAGGGTAATTCCCCAGAACTGGACAGAATGGACACTGAGAGTAATTACCCAGAAGTGGACAGAATGGACACTGAGGGTAATTCCCATGAAGTGGACAGAATGGACACAGAGGGTAATTCATCAAAAATGGACAGAATGGACACTGAGGGTCATTCCCCAGAACGGGACATAACGGACACTGAGGGTAATTCCCCAGAACTGGACCGAACGGACTCTGAGGGTAATTCCCCAGACATGGAGAGAATGAACACTGAGAGGGTAATTCCACAGAACTGGACAGAATAGAAAATGTGCGTAATTCCCCAGAACTGGACAGAATGGACACAGAGATTAAGTTCCCAGAACTGGACAGAATGGAAACAGAGAGGGTAATTCCCCAGAACTGGACAGAATGGACACAGAGATAATTTGCCAGAACTGGACAGAATGGACACAGAAAAGGTAATTTTACCCAGAATTGGACAGGATGGACACAGAGAGTAATTGCCCAAAACTGGATAGAATAGACACAGAGAGTAATTCCCCAGAACTGGACAGAATGGACACTGATGGAAATTCCTCAGAACTGGACAGAATGGACACTAAGGGAAATTCCCCAGAACTGAACACAAAGGACACTGAGGGTTATTGCCCAGAATTGGACAGAATGGACACATTCGAGGGTAATTCCACAGAACTGGACAGAATGAACTCTGAAGGTAATTCCCCGGATCAGGACAGAATGGACACAGAGAGGTAATTCCCCAGCAGTGGACAGAATGGATATTTCGAGGCTAATCATCCAGAACGGGACAGAACGGATACTGAGAGGAATTCCCCAGACCTGGACAGGATGGACACATAGGGTAATTCCCCAGAACTGGACAGAATGGACTCTGAGGGTAATTCGGCAGAACGGGGCAGAATGGACAGTGAGGGTAATTCCCCAGAATTGGAAAGAATGGACACTGAGAGTAATTCCCCAGAACTAGACAGATAGGACACTGAGGGAAATTCCACAGAACTGGAGAGAATTGACACTAAGGGAAATTCCCCAGAACTGGACACAATGGACAAAAAGCATAATTCCCCAGAACTGGACAGAATGAACACAGAGAGAAATTCGCCAGAACTGGACAGAATGGACACAGATTGTAATCCCCCAGATATGTACAGAATGGATGCAGAGATTAATTCCCCAGAAATGGAAAGAATGGACACACGGAGTCAATCCCCAGAAATGGACAGAATGGACACAAAGAGGGTCATTCCACAGAACTGGACAGAATGGACACTGAAGGTAATTCCCCAGAACGGGACAGAATGGAAACTGAGGGTAATTCACCAGACCTGGACAGAATGGACACACAGCATACTTCCCTAGAACTGGACAGAATGAACAGAGAGAGAAATTCGCCAGAAGTGGACAGAATGGACACAGAAAAGGTAATTTTACACAGCAGTGGTGAGAATGGACTCTGAGGGTAAATCAGCAGAACCGGACAGAAGGGACACAGAGGGTAATTCCGCAGAACTGGAAAGAATGGACACTGAGGGTAACTCCCCAGAACTGGATAGAATGGACACAGAGAGTAATTCCCCACAACTGGACAGTATGGACAAAGAGGGTAATTCCACAGAACTGGACAGAATGAACTCTGAAGGTAATTCACCGGATCCGGACAGAATGGAGACAGAGAGCTAATTCCCTAGCACTGGACAGAATGGACATTTAGAGGCTAATCGTCCAGAACGGAACAGAATGGACACTGAGAGTAATTCCCCAGAACTGGACAGAATGGACACATAGAGTAATTCCGCAGAACTGGACACAATGGACACAGAGGGTAATTATACAGAACTGGACAGAATGAACACTGAGGGTAATTCCCCAGAACTGGACAGAATGGACACAGAGATTAAGTTCCCAGAACTGGACAGAATGGAAACAGAGAGGGTAATTCCCCAGAACTGGACAGAATGGACACGGAGATTAAATCCCCAGAGCTGGACAGAATGGGCACAGAGAGGGAAATTCCCCAGAACTGGACAGAATGGACACAGAGCATAATTCCCCAGAACTGGACAGAACGGACACGGAGGTTAATTCCCCAGAAATGGAAAGAATGGACACACGGAATAAATCCCCAGAAATGGACAGAATGGACACAAGGAGGGTCATTCCACAGAACTGGACAGAATGGACACTGAAGATAATTCCCCAAAACGGGACAGAATGGACACTGAGGGTAATACCCAGAATTAGACTGAATGGACATTGAGAGGGTAATTCCCCAGATCTGGACAGAATGGACACAGAGATGAAATCCACAGAACTGGACAGAATGGACACTGAGGGAAATTCCCCAGAACTGGACAGAATGGACACCGAGGGTCACTGCCCAGAAGAGGACAGAATGGACACAGAGCGTAATTCCCCAAAACTGGACAGAATGGACACTGAGGGTTATTCCCCAGAACTGGAGAGAATGGATACTGAGAGGGTAATTCCCCAGACCCGGACAGAATAGACACTGAGAGGGTAATTCCTCAGATCTGGACAGAATGGACACTGACAACATTTCCCCCAAACTGGACAGAACGGACACAGAGTAATTCGCCAGAACTGGACAGAATGGACACAGAATGTAATCCCCCACATCCGGACATAATGGACACAGAGGTTAATTCCCCAGAAATGGAAAGAATGGACACAGAGAGTAAATCCCCAGAACTGGACAGATTGGACACAAGGAGGGTAATTCCACAGAACTGGACAGAATGGACACTGAAGGTAATTCCCCAGAACGGGACAGAATGGACACTAAGGATAATTCCGCAGAACTGGACAGAATGGACACAGTGGTTAATTCCCCAGAAATGGACAGAATGGACACAGAGCATAATTCCCCAGAACTGGACAGAATGAACACAGAGAGAAATTCGTCAGAACTGGACAGAATGGACACTAAGGGCAATTCACCAGAACTGGACATAATGGACACAGAGGGTAATTGCACAGAACTGGACAGAATGGACACTGAAAGTAATTCCTCAGAATGGGACAGAATGGACACTGAGGGTAATACCCAGAATTGGACTGAATGGACATTGAGAGGGTAATTCCCCAGACCTGGACAGAATGGACACTGATAGGGTAATTCCTCAGATCTGGACAGAATGGAGACTGACAGTACTTCCCCCAAACTGGACAGAACGGACACAGAGCAATTCGCCAGAACTGGACAGAATGGACACAGAGAGTAATTCCCCAGAACTGGACAGAATGGACACAGAGAGTAAATCCCAAGAACTGGACAGGATGGACACAGGGGGTAATTACACAGAAATGGACAGAATGGATACTGAGAGTAATTACCCAGAAGTGGACAGAATGGACACTGAGGGTAATTCCCAAAAAATGGACAGAATGGACACTGAGGGTCATTCCCCAGAACTGGACATAACGGACACTGAGGGTAATTCCCCAGAACTGGACAGAACGGACTCTGAGGGTATTTACCCAGACATGGAGAGAATGGACACTGAGAGGGTAATTCACCAGAACTGGACACGATGGACACAGAGGGAAATTCCCCAGAAATGGGCAGATTAGAGCCAGAGAGTAATTCACGAGACTGGACAGAATGGACATTGAGAGGGTAATTCCCCAGACCTGGACAGAATGGACACAGAACATACTTCCCCAGAACTGGACAGAATGAACAGAGAGAGAAATTCGCCAGAAGTGGACAGAATGGACACAGAAAAGGTAATTTTACCCAGCAGTGGTGAGAATGGACTCTGAGGGTAAATCGGCAGAACCGGACAGAAGACACTCTGAGGGTAATTCCGCAGAACTGGAAAGAATGGACACTGAGGGTAACTCCCCAGAACTGGAAAGAATGGACACTGAGGGTAACTCCCCAGAACTGGATAGAATGGACACAGAGAGTAATTCCCCACAACTGGACAGTATGGACAAAGAGGGTAATTCCACAGAACTGGACAGAATGAACTCTGAAGGTAATTCACCGGATCCGGACAGAATGGAGACAGAGAGCTAATTCCCTAGCACTGGACAGAATGGACATTTAGAGGCTAATCGTCCAAACGGGACAGAATGGACACTGAGAGTAATTCCACAGAACTGGACAGAATGGACACATAGAGTAATTCCGCAGAACTGGACAGAATGGACACAGAGGGTAATTATACAGAACTGGACAGAATGAACACTGAGAGTAATTCCCCAGAACTGGACAGAATGGACACAGAGGTTAATTCCCCAGAACTGGACAGAATGGACACGGAGATTAACTGCCCAGAGCCGTACAGAATGGACACAGAGAGAGAAATTCCCCAGAACTGGACAGAATGGACACAGAGCATAATTCCCCAGAGCTGGACAGAATGGACACGGAGGTTAAATCCGCAGAGCTGGACAGAATGGACACAGAGAGGGAAATTCCCCAGAACTGGACAGAATGGACACTGAAGATAATTCCCCAGAACGGGACAGAATGGACACTGAGGGTAATACCCAGAATTAGACTGAATGGACATTGAGAGGGTAATTCCCCAGACCTGGACAGAATGGACACAAAGGTTAATTCCCCAGAACTGGACAGAATGGACACAGAGATGAAATCCCCAAAACTGGACAGAATGGACACTGAGGGAAATTCCCCAGAACTGGACAGAATGAACACTGAGGGTAATTCCCCAGAACTGGACAGAATGGACACAGAGGTTAATTCCCCAGAACTGGACAGAATAGACACGGAGATTAACTGCCCAGAGCCGTACAGAATGGACACAGAGAGAGAAATTCCCCAGAACTGGACAGAATGGACACAGAGCATAATTCCACCGAACTGGACAGAATGGACACAGAGATGAAATCCCCAAAACTGGACAGAATGGACACTGAGGGAAATTCCCCAGAACTGGACAGAATGGACACTGAGGGTCACTGCCCAGAAGAGGACAGAATGGACACAGAGCGTAATTTCCCAAAACTGGACAGAATGGACACTGAGGGTTATTCCCCAGAACTAGAGAGAATGGATACTGAGAGGGTAATTCCCCAGACCCGGACAGAATGGACACTGAGAGGGTAATTCCTCAGATCTGGACAGAATGGACACTGAGGATAATTCTGCAGAACTGGACAAAATGGACATTGAGAGGATAATTCCTCAGACCTGGACAGAATGGACTCAATGGTAATTCCCCAGAACAGGACAGAATGGAAACAGAAAAGGTAATTTTACCCAGCAGTGGTGAGAATGGACTCTGAGGGTAATTCGGCAGAACCGGACAGAAGGGACACTGAGGGTAATTCCGCAGAACTGGAAAGAATGGACACTGACGGTAACTCCCCAGAACTGGAGAGAACGGACACAGAGAGTAATTCCCCACAACTGGACAGTATGGACAAAGAGGGTAATTCCACAGAACTGGACAGATTGAACTCTGAAGGTAATTCCCCGGATCCGGACAGAATAGAGACAGAGAGCTAATTCCCTAGCACTGGACAGCATGGACATTTAGAGGCTAATCGTCCAGAAAGGGACAGAATGGACACTGAGAGTAATTCCCCAGAACTGGACAGAATGGACACATAGAGTAATTCCGCAGAACTGGACAGAATGGACACAGAGGGTAATTATACAGAACTGGACAGAATGAACACTGAGGGTAATTCCCCAGAACTGGACAGAATGGACACAGAGGTTAATTCCCCAGAACTGGACAGAATGGACACGGAGATTAACTGCCCAGAGCCGTACAGAATGGACACAGAGAGAGAAATTCCCCAGAACTGGACAGAATGGACACAGAGCATAATTCCCCAGAACTGAACAGAATGGACACGGAGGTTAAATCCCCAGAGCTGGACAGAATGGACACAGAGATGAAATCTCCAAAACTGGACAGAATGGACACTGAGGGAAATTCCCCAGAACTGGACAGAATGGACACTGAAAGTAATTCCCCAGAACGGGACAGAATGGAAACTAAGGGCAATTCCCCAGAACTGGACATAATGGACACAGAGGGTAATTCCACAGAACTGGACAGAATGGACACTGAAGATAATTCCTCAGAATGGGACAGAATGGACACTGAGGGTAATACCCAGAATTGGACTGAATGGACATTGAGAGGGTAATTCCCCAGACTTGGACAGAATGGACACAGTGTTTAATTCCCTAGAAATGGATAGAATGGAAACAGAGATTAAATCCCCAGAACTGGACAGATTGGACACTGAGGGAAATTCCTCAGAACTGGACAGAATTGACAGTGAAGGTCACTGCCCAGAACTGGACAGAATGGACACAGAGCGTCATTCCCCGAAACTGGACAGAATGGACACTGAGGGTCATTCCCCAGAACTGGAGAGAATGGATACTGAGAGCGTAATTCCCCAGACCCGGACAGAATGGATACTGAGAGGCTAATTCCTCAGATCTGGACAGAATGGACACTGACAGTATTTCCCCAAAACTGGACAGAACGGACACTGAGTAATTCGCCAGAACTGGACAGAATGGACACAGTGTGTAATTCCCCAGAACTGGACAGAATGGACACAGAGATGAAATCCCCAGAACTGGACAGAATGGGCACTGAGGGAAATACCCCAGAACTGGACAGAATGGACACTGAGGGTCACTGCCCAGAAGTGGAAAGAATGGACACAGAGCGTAATTCCCCAAAACTGGACAGAATGGACCCTGAGGGTTATTCCCCAGAACTGGAGAGAATGGATACTGCGAGGGTAATTCCCCAGATCCGGACAGAATGGACACTGAGAGGGTAATTCCTCAGATCTGGACAGAATGGACACTGACAGTATTTCCCCCAAACTGGACAGAACGGACACAGAGTAATTCGCCAGAATTGGACAGAATGGACACAGAATGTAATCCCCCACATCTGGACATAATGGACACAGAGGTTAATTCCACAGAAATGGAACGAATGGACACACAGAGTAAATCCCCAGAACTGGACAGATTGGACCCAAGGAGGGTAATTCCACAGAACTGGACAGAATGGACACTGAAGGTAATTCCCCAGAACGGGACAGAACGGACACTGAGGATAATTCCCCAGAACAGGACAGAATGGACATTGAGAGGATAATTCCCCAGAACTGGACAGAATGGACACTGAGGTTAATTCCCCAGAACTGGACAGAATGAACACACAGAGAAATTCGCCAGAACTGGACAGAATGGACACAGAAAAGGTAATTTTAACAAGCACTGGTCAGAATGGACTCTGAGGGTAATTTGGCAGAACCGGAAAGAATGGACACTGAGGGTAATTCCCCAGAAATGGATAGAATGGACAGAGAAAGTAATTCCCCAGAACCGGACAGAATGGACACTGAGGGAAATTCCTCAGAACTGGACAGAATGGACACTAAGGGCAATTCCCCAGAACTGGACATAATGGACACAGAGGGTAATTCCACAGAACTGGACAGAATGGACACTGAAGATAATTCCTCAGAATGGGACAGAATGGACACTGAGGGTAATACCCAGAATTGGATTGAATGGACATTGAGAGGGTAATTCCCCAGACCTGGACAGAACGGACACAGAGCAATTCGCCAGAACTGGACAGAATGGACACAGAGAGTAATTCCCCAGACCTGGACAGAATGGACACAGAGAGTAATTCCCAAGAACTGGACAGGATGGACACAGGGTGTAATTACACAGAAATGGACAGAATGGATACTGAGAGTAATTCCCAAGAACTGGACAGGATGGACACAGGGGGTAATTACACAGAAATGGACAGAATGGATACTGAGAGTAATTACCCAGAAGTGGACAGAATGGACACTGAGGGTAATTCCCCAAAAATGGACAGAATGGACACTGAGGGTCATTCCCCAGAACTGGACATAGCGGACACTGAGGGTAATTCCCCAGAACTGGACAGAACGGACTATGAGGGTATTTCCCCAGACATGGAGAGAATGGACACTGAGAGGGTAATTCCCCAGAACTGGACAGGATGGACACAGAGGGAAATTCCCCAGAAATGGGCAGATTAGAGCCAGAGAGTAATTCACGAGACCTGGACAGAATGGACATTGAGAGGGTAATTCCCCAGACCTGGACAGAATGGACACAGAGCATACTTCCCTAGAACTGGAGAGAATGAACAGAGAGAGAAATTCGC
This sequence comes from Mobula birostris, assembly GCF_030028105.1. Lineage (NCBI taxonomy): Eukaryota > Metazoa > Chordata > Chondrichthyes > Myliobatiformes > Myliobatidae > Mobula > Mobula birostris. The sequence continues at coordinate 55,377 of NW_027276964.1, read as the reverse complement.
CAGAAGTGGACAGAATGGACACAGAAAAGGTAATTTTACCCAGCAGTGGTGAGAATGGACTCTGAGGGTAATTCGGCAGAACCGGACAGAAGACACACTGAGGGTAATTCCGCAGAACTGGAAAGAATGGACACTGAGGGTAACTCCCCAGAACTGGATAGAATGGACATAGAGGGTAATTATACAGAACTGGACAGAATGAACACTGAGGGTAATTGCCCAGAACTGGAGAGAATGGACACAGAGGTTAATTCCCCAGAACTGGACAGAATGGACACGGAGATTAACTGCCCAGAGCCGTACAGAATGGACACAGAGAGAGAAATTCGCCAGAACTGGACAGAATGGACACAGAGCATAATTCCCCAGAACTGGACAGAATGGACACGGAGGTTAAATCCCCAGAGCTGGACAGAATGGACACAGAGAGGGAAATTCCCCAGAACTGGACAGAATGGACACTGAAGATAATTCCCCAGAACGGGACAGAATGGACACTGAGGGTAATACCCAGAATTAGACTGAATGGACATTGAGAGGGTAATTCCCCAGACCAGAACAGAATGGACACAAAGGTTAATTCCCTCAGAACTGGACAGAATGGACACAGAGATGAAATCCCCAAAACTGGACAGAATGGACACTGAGGGAAATTCCCCAGAACTGGACAGAATGAACACTGAGGGTAATTTCCCAGAACTAGAGAGAATGGATACTGAGAGGGTAATTCCCCAGACCCGGACAGAATGGACACTGAGAGGGTAATTCCTCAGATCTGGACAGAATGGACACTGACAGTATTTGCCCCAAACTGGACAGAACGGACACAGAGTAATTCGCCAGAACTGGACAGAATGGTCACAGAATGTAATCCCCCACATCTGGACATAATGGACACAGAGGTTAATTCCCCAGAAATGGAAAGAATGGACACACAGAGTAAATCCCCAGAACTGGAGAGAACGGACACAGAGAGTAATTCCCCACAACTGGACAGTATGGACAAAGAGGGTAATTCCACAGAACTGGACAGATTGAACTCTGAAGGTAATTCCCCGGATCCGGACAGAATAGAGACAGAGAGCTAATTCCCTAGCACTGGACAGAATGGACATTTAGAGGCTAATCGTCCAGAAAGGGACAGAATGGACACTGAGAGTAATTCCCCAGAACTGGACAGAATGGACACATAGAGTGTTTCCGCAGAACTGGACAGAATGGACACAGGGGGTAATTATACAGAACTGGACAGAATGAACACTGAGGATAATTCCGCAGAACCGGACAGAATGGACACAGAGGTTAATTCCCCAGAAATGGACAGAATGGACACGGAGATTAACTGCCCAGAGCCGTACAGAATGGACACAGAGAGAGAAATTCCCCAGAACTGGACAGAATGGACACAGAGCATAATTCCCCAGAACTGGACAGAATGGACACGGAGGTTAAATCCCCAGAGCTGGACAGAATGGACACAGAGAGGGAAATTCCCCAGAACTGGACAGAATGGACACTGAAGATAATTCCCCAGAACGGGACCGAATGGACACTGAGGGTAATACCCAGAATGAGACTGAATGGACATTGAGAGGGTAATTCCCCAGACCTGGACAGAATGGACACAAAGGTTAATTCCCCAGAACTGGACAGAATGGACACAGAGATGAAATCTCCAAAACTGGACAGAATGGACACTGAGGGAAATTCCCCAGAACTGGACAGAATGGACACTGAGGGTCACTGCCCAGAAGAGGACAGAATGGACACTGACAGTATTAGCCCCAAACTGGACAGAACGGACACAGAGTAATTCGCCAGCACTGGACAGAATGGACACAGAGTGTAATTCCCCAGAACTGGACAGAATGGACACAGAGATGAAATCCCCAGAACTGGACAGAATGGACACTGAGGGAAATTCCCCAGAACTGGACAGAATGGACACTGAGGGTCACTGCCCAGAAGTGGAAAGAATGGACACAGAGCGTAATTCCCCAAAACTGGACAGAATGGACACTGAGGGTTATTCCCCAGAACTGGAGAGAATGGATACTGCGAGGGTAATTCCCCAGATCCGGACAGAATGGACACTGAGAGGGTAATTCCTCAGATCTGGACAGAATGGACACTGACAGTATTTCCCCCAAACTGGACAGAACGGACACAGAGTAATTCGCCAGAATTGGACAGAATGGACACAGAATGTAATCCCCCACATCTGGACATAATGGACACAGAGGTTAATTCCACAGAAATGGAACGAATGGACACACAGAGTAAATCCCCAGAACTGGACAGATTGGACACAAGGAGGGTAATTCCACAGAACTGGACAGAATGGACACTGAAGGTTATTCCCCAGAACGGGACAGAATGGACACTGAGGATAATTCCCCAGAACAGGACAGAATGGACATTGAGAGGATAATTCCCCAGAACTGGACAGAATGGACACTGAGGTTAATTCCCCAGAACTGGACAGAATGAACACACAGAGAAATTCGCCAGAACTGGACAGAATGGACACAGAAAAGGTAATTTTAACAAGCACTGGTCAGAATGGACTCTGAGGGTAATTTGGCAGAACCGGAAAGAATGGACACTGAGGGTAATTCCCCAGAAATGGATAGAATGGACAGAGAAAGTAATTCCCCAGAACTGGACAGAATGGACACTGAGGGAAATTCCTCAGAACTGGACAGAATGGACACTAAGAGCAATTCCCCAGAACTGGACATAATGGACACAGAGGGTAATTCCACAGAACTGGACAGAATGGACACTGAAGATAATTCCTCAGAATGGGACAGAATGGACACTGAGGGTAATACCCAGAATTGGACTGAATGGACATTGAGAGGGTAATTCCCCAGACCTGGACAGAATGGACACTGAGAGGGTAATTCCTCAGATCTGGACAGAATGGAGACTGACAGTATTTCCCCAAAACTGGACAGAACGGACACAGAGCAATTTGGCAGAACTGGACAGAATGGACACAGAGAGTAATTCCCCAGACCTGGACAGAATGGACACAGAGAGTAATTCCCAAGAACTGGACAGGATAGACACAGGGGGTAATTACACAGAAATGGACAGAATGGATACTGAGAGTAATTCCCAAGAACTGGACAGGATGGACACAGGGAGTAATTACACAGAAATGGACAGAATGGATACTGAGAGTAATTACCCAGAAGTGGACAGAATGGACACTGAGGGTAATTCCCCAAAAATGGACAGAATGGACACTGAGGGTCATTCCCCAGAACTGGACATAACGGACACTGAGGGTAATTCCCCAGAACTGGACAGAACGGACTATGAGGGTATTTCCCCAGACATGGAGAGAATGGACACTGAGAGGGTAATTCCCCAGAACTGGACACGATGGACACAGAGGGAAATTCCCCAGAAATGGGCAGATTAGAGCCAGAGAGTAATTCACGAGACCTGGACAGAATGGACATTGAGAGGGTAATTCCCCAGACCTGGACAGAATGGACACAGAGCATACTTCCCCAGAACTGGACAGAATGAACAGAGAGAGAAATTCGCCAGAAGTGGACAGAATGGACACAGAAAAGGTAATTTTACCGAGCAGTGGTGAGAATGGACTCTGAGGGTAATTCGGCAGAACCGGACAGAAGACACACTGAGGGTAATTCCGCAGAACTGGAAAGAATGGACACTGAGGGTAACTCCCCAGAACTGGATAGAATGGACACAGAGGGTAATTATACAGAACTGGACAGAATGAACACTGAGGGTAATTCCCCAGAACTGGACAGAATGGACACAGAGGTTAATTCCCCAGAATTGGACAGAATGGACACGGAGATTAACTGCCCAGAGCCGTACAGAATGGACACAGAGAGAGAATTTCCCCAGAACTGGACAGAATGGACACAGAGAGTAATTCCCAAGAACTGGACAGGATAGACACAGGGGGTAATTACACAGAAATGGACAGAATGGATACTGAGAGTAATTCCCAAGAACTGGACAGGATGGACACAGGGAGTAATTACACAGAAATGGACAGAATGGATACTGAGAGTAATTACCCAGAAGTGGACAGAATGGACACTGAGGGTAATTCCCCAAAAATGGACAGAATGGACACTGAGGGTCATTCCCCAGAACTGGACATAACGGACACTGAGGGTAATTCCCCAGAACTGGACAGAACGGACTATGAGGGTATTTCCCCAGACATGGAGAGAATGGACACTGAGAGGGTAATTCACCAGAACTGGACACGATGGACACAGAGGGAAATTCCCCAGAAATGGGCAGATTAGAGCCAGAGAGTAATTCACGAGACCTGGACAGAATGGACATTGAGAGGGTAATTCCCCAGACCTGGACAGAATGGACACAGAGCATACTTCCCCAGAACTGGACAGAATGAACAGAGAGAGAAATTCGCCAGAAGTGGACAGAATGGACACAGAAAAGGTAATTTTACCGAGCAGTGGTGAGAATGGACTCTGAGGGTAATTCGGCAGAACCGGACAGAAGACACACTGAGGGTAATTCCGCAGAACTGGAAAGAATGGACACTGAGGGTAACTCCCCAGAACTGGATAGAATGGACACAGAGGGTAATTATACAGAACTGGACAGAATGAACACTGAGGGTAATTCCCCAGAACTGGACAGAATGGACACAGAGGTTAATTCCCCAGAATTGGACAGAATGGACACGGAGATTAACTGCCCAGAGCCGTACAGAATGGACACAGAGAGAGAATTTCCCCAGAACTGGACAGAATGGACACAGAGCATAATTCCCCAGAACTGGACAGAATGGACACGGAGGTTAAATCCCCAGAGCTGGGCAGAATGGACACAGAGAGGGAAATTCCCCAGAACTGGACAGAATGGACACTGAAGATAATTCCCCAGAACGGGACAGAATGGACACTGAGGGTAATACCCAGAATTAGACTGAATGGACATTGAGAGGGTAATTCCCCAGACCTGGACAGAATGGACACAAAGGTTAATTCCCCAGAAATGGACAGAATGGTCACAGAGATGAAATCCCCAAAACTGGACAGAATGGACACTGAGGGAAGTTCCCCAGAACTGGACAGAATGAACACTGAGGGTAATTCCCCAGAACTGGACAGAATGGACACAGAGGTTAATTCCCCAGAACTGGACAGAATGGACACGGAGATTAACTGCCCAGAGCCGTACAGAATGGACACAGAGAGAGAAATCCCCCAGAACTGGACAGAATGGACACAGAGCATAATTCCCCAGAACTGGACAGAAAGGACACGGAGGTTAAATCCCCAGAGCTGGACAGAATGGACACAGAGAGGGAAATTCCCCAGAACTGGACAGAATGGACACTGAAGATAATTCCCCAGAACGGGACAGAATGGACACTGAGGGTAATACCCAGAATTAGACTGAATGGACATTGAGAGGGTAATTCCCCAGACCTGGACAGAATGGACACAAAGGTCAATTCCCCAGAACTGGACAGAATGGACACAGAGATGAAATCCCCAAAACTGGACAGAATGGACACTGAGGGAAATTCCCCAGAACTGGACAGAATGGACACTGAGGGTCACTGCCCAGAAGAGGACAGAATGGACACAGAGCGTAATTCCCCAAAACTGGACAGAATGGACACTGAGGGTTATTCCCCAGAACTAGAGAGAATGGATACTGAGAGGGTAATTCCCCAGACCCGGACAGAATGGACACTGAGAGGGTAATTCCTCAGATCTGGACAGAATGGGCACTGACAGTATTTGCCCCAAACTGGACAGAACGGACACAGAGTAATTCGCCAGAACTGGACAGAATGGTCACAGAATGTAATCCCCCACATCTGGACATAATGGACACAGAGGTTAATTCCCCAGAAATGGAAAGAATGGACACACAGAGTAAATCCCCAGAACTGGAGAGAACGGACACAGAGAGTAATTCCCCACAACTGGACAGTATGGACAAAGAGGGTAATTCCACAGAACTGGACAGATTGAACTCTGAAGGTAATTCCCCGGATCCGGACAGAATAGAGACAGAGAGCTAATTCCCTAGCACTGGACAGAATGGACATTTAGAGGCTAATCGTCCAGAAAGGGACAGAATGGACACTGAGAGTAATTCCCCAGAACTGGACAGAATGGACACATAGAGTAATTCCGCAGAACTGGACAGAATGGACACAGAGGGTAATTATACAGAACTGGACAGAATGAACACTGAGGGTAATTCCCCAGAACTGGTCAGAATGGACACAGAGGTTAATTCCCCAGAAATGGACAGAATGGACACGGAGATTAACTGCCCAGAGCCGTACAGAATGGACACAGAGAGAGAAATTCCCCAGAACTGGACAGAATGGACACAGAGCATAATTCCCCAGAACTGGACAGAATGAACACTGAGGGTAATTCCCCAGAACTGGACAGAATGGACACAGAAGTTAATTCCCCAGAAATGGAGAGAATGGACACGGAGATTAAATCCCCAATGCCGTACAGAATGGACACAGAGAGGGAAATTCCCCAGAACTGGACAGAATGGACACAGAGCATAATTCCCCAGAACTGGACAGAATGGACACGGAGGTTAAATCCCCAGAGCTGGACAGAATGGAAACTAAGGGCAATTCCCCAGAACTGCACATAATGGACACAGAGGGTAATTCCACAGAACTGGACAGAATGGACACTGAAGATAATTCCTCAGAATGGGACAGAACGGACTCTGAGGGTATTTCCCCAGACATGGAGAGAATGGACACTGAGAGGGTAATTCACCAGAACTGGACACGATGGACACAGAGGGAAATTCCCCAGAAATGGGCAGATTAGAGCCAGAGAGTAATTCACGAGAACTGGACAGAATGGACATTGAGAGGGTAATTCCCCAGACCTGGACAGAATGGACACAGAGCATACTTCTCTAGAACTGGACAGAATGAACAGAGAGAGAAATTCGCCAGAAGTGGACAGAATGGACACAGAAAAGTTAATTTTACCCAGCAGTGGTGAGAATGGACTCTGAGGGTAAATCGGCAGAACCGGACAGCAGGGACACAGAGGGTAATTCCGCAGAACTGGAAAGAATGGACACTGAGGGTAACTCCCCAGAACTGGATAGAATGGACACAGAGAGTAATTCCCCACAATTGGACAGTATGGACAAAGAGGGTAATTCCACAGAACTGGACAGAACGAACTCTGAAGGTAATTCACCGGATCCGGACAGAATGGAGACAGAGAGCTAATTCCCTAGCACTGGACAGAACGGACATTTAGAGGCTAATCGTCCAAACGGGACAGAGTGGACACTGAGAGTAATTCCACAGAACTGGACAGAGTGGACACATAGAGTAATTCCGCAGAACTGGACAGAATGGACACAGAGGGTAATTATACAGAACTGGACAGAATGAACACAGAGTAATTCCCCAGAACTGGACAGAATGGACACAGAGGTTAATTCCCCAGAACTGGACAGAATGGACACGGAGATTAACTGCCCAGAGCCGTACAGAATGGACACAGAGAGGGAAATTCCCCAGAACTGGACAGAATGGACACGGAGGTTAAATCCGCAGAGCTGGACAGAATGGACACAGAGAGGGAAATTCCCCAGAACTGGACAGAATGGACACTGAAGATAATTCCCCAGAACGGGACAGAATGAACACTGAGGGTAATACCCAGAATTAGACTGAATGGACATTGAGAGGGTAATTCCCCAGACCTGGACAGAATGGACACAAAGGTTAATTCCCCAGAACTGGACAGAATGGACACAGAGATGAAATCCCCAAAACTGGACAGAATGGACACTGAGGGAAATTCCCCAGAACTGGACAGAATGAACACTGAGGGTAATTCCCCAGAACTGGACAGAATGAACACTGAGGGTAATTCCCCAGAACTGGACAGAATGGACACAGAAGTTAATTCCCCAGAAATGGAGAGAATGGACACGGAGATTAAATCCCCAGTGCCGTACAGAATGGACACAGAGAGGGAAATTCCCCAGAACTGGACAGAATGGACACAGAGCATAATTCCCCAGAACTGGACAGAATGGACACGGAGGTTAAATCCCCAGTGCCGTACAGAATGGACACAGAGAGGGAAATTCCCCAGAACTGGACAGAATGGACACAGAGCATAATTCCCCAGAGCTGGACAGAATGGACACTGAGAGGGAAATTCCCTAGAACTGGACAGAATGGACACTGAGGGAAATTCCTCAGAACTGGACAGAATGGAAACTAAGGGCAATTCCCCAGAACTGGACATAATGGACACAGAGGGTAATTCCACAGAACTGGACAGAATGGACACTGAAGATAATTCCTCAGAATGGGACAGAACGGACTCTGAGGGTATTTCCCCAGACATGGAGAGAATGGACACTGAGAGGGTAATTCACCAGAACAGGACACGATGGACACAGAGGGAAATTCCCCAGAAATGGGCAGATTAGAGCCAAAGAGTAATTCACGAGAACTGGACAGAATGGACATTGAGAGGGTAATTCCCCAGACCTGGACAGAATGGACACAGAGCATAATTCCCCAGAACTGGACAGAATGGACACGGAGGTTAAATCCCCAGAGCTGGACAGAATGGAAACTAAGGGCAATTCCCCAGAACTGGACATAATGGACACAGAGGGTAATTCCACAGAACTGGACAGAATGGACACTGAAGATAATTCCTCAGAATGGGACAGAACGGACTCTGAGGGTATTTCCCCAGACATGGAGAGAATGGACACTGAGAGGGTAATTCACCAGAACTGGACACGATGGACACAGAGGGAAATTCCCCAGAAATGGGCAGATTAGAGCCAGAGAGTAATTCACGAGAACTGGACAGAATGGACATTGAGAGGGTAATTCCCCAGACCTGGACAGAATGGACTCAGAGCATACTTCCCTAGAACTGGACAGAATGAACAGAGAGAGAAATTCGCCAGAAGTGGACAGAATGGACACAGAAAAGTTAATTTTACCCAGCAGTGGTGAGAATGGACTCTGAGGGTAAATCGGCAGAACCGGACAGCAGGGACACAGAGGGTAATTCCGCAGAACTGGAAAGAATGGACACTGAGGGTAACTCCCCAGAACTGGATAGAATGGACACAGAGAGTAATTCCCCACAATTGGACAGTATGGACAAAGAGGGTAATTCCACAGAACTGGACAGAACGAACTCTGAAGGTAATTCACCGGATCCGGACAGAATGGAGACAGAGAGCTAATTCCCTAGCACTGGACAGAACGGACATTTAGAGGCTAATCGTCCAAACGGGACAGAGTGGACACTGAGAGTAATTCCACAGAACTGGACAGAGTGGACACATAGAGTAATTCCGCAGAACTGGACAGAATGGACACAGAGGGTAATTATACAGAACTGGACAGAATGAACACTGAGAGTAATTCCCCAGAACTGGACAGAATGGACACAGAGGTTAATTCCCCAGAACTGGACAGAATGGACACGGAGATTAACTGCCCAGAGCCGTACAGAATGGACACAGAGAGGGAAATTCCCCAGAACTGGACAGAATGGACACGGAGGTTAAATCCGCAGAGCTGGACAGAATGGACACAGAGAGGGAAATTCCCCAGAACTGGACAGAATGGACACTGAAGATAATTCCCCAGAACGGGACAGAATGAACACTGAGGGTAATACCCAGAATTAGACTGAATGGACATTGAGAGGGTAATTCCCCAGACCTGGACAGAATGGACACAAAGGTTAATTCCCCAGAACTGGACAGAATGGACACAGAGATGAAATCCCCAAAACTGGACAGAATGGACACTGAGGGAAATTCCCCAGAACTGGACAGAATGAACACTGAGGGTAATTCCCCAGAACTGGACAGAATGAACACTGAGGGTAATTCCCCAGAACTGGACAGAATGGACACAGAAGTTAATTCCCCAGAAATGGAGAGAATGGACACGGAGATTAAATCCCCAGTGCCGTACAGAATGGACACAGAGAGGGAAATTCCCCAGAACTGGACAGAATGGACACAGAGCATAATTCCCCAGAACTGGACAGAATGGACACGGAGGTTAAATCCCCAGTGCCGTACAGAATGGACACAGAGAGGGAAATTCCCCAGAACTGGACAGAATGGACACAGAGCATAATTCCCCAGAACTGGACAGAATGGACACGAAGGTTAAATCCCCAGTGCCGTACAGAATGGACACAGAGAGGGAAATTCCCCAGAGCTGGACAGAATGGACACTGAGAGGGAAATTCCCTAGAACTGGACAGAATGGACACTGAGTGAAATTCCTCAGAACTGGACAGAATGGAAACTAAGGGCAATTCCCCAGAACTGGACATAATGGACACAGAGGGTAATTCCACAGAACTGGACAGAATGGACACTGAAGATAATTCCTCAGAATGGGACAGAACGGACTCTGAGGGTATTTCCCCAGACATGGAGAGAATGGACACTGAGAGGGTAATTCACCAGAACAGGACATGATGGACACAGAGGGAAATTCCCCAGAAATGGGCAGATTAGAGCCAAAGAGTAATTCACGAGAACTGGACAGAATGGACATTGAGAGGGTAATTCCCCAGACCTGGACAGAATGGACACAGAGCATACTTCCCTAGAACTGGACAGAATGAACAGAGAGAGAAATTCGCCAGAAGTGGACAGAATGGACACAGAAAAGGTAATTTTACCCAGCAGTGGTGAGAATGGACTCTGAGGGTAAATCGGCAGAACCGGACAGAAGGGACACAGAGGGTAATTCCGCAGAACTGGAAAGAATGGACACTGAGGGTAACTCCCCAGAACTGGATAGAATGGACACAGAGAGTAATTCCCCACAACTGGACAGTATGGACAAAGAGGGTAATTCCACAGAACTGGACAGAATGAACTCTGAAGGTAATTCAGCGGATCCGGACAGAATGGAGACAGAGAGCTAATTCCCTAGCACTGGACAGAATGGACATTTAGAGGCCAATCGTCCAAACGGGACAGAATGGACACTGAGAGTAATTCCACAGAACTGGACAGAAAGGACACTTAGAGTAATTCCGCAGAACTGGACAGAATGGACACAGAGGGTAATTATACAGAACTGGACAGAATGAACACTGAGAGTAATTCCCCAGAACTGGACAGAATGGACACAGAGGTTAATTCCCCAGAACTGGACAGAATGGACACGGAGATTAACTGCCCAGAGCCGTACAGAATGGACACAGAGAGAGAAATTCCCCAGAACTGGACAGAATGGACACAGAGCATAATTCCCCAGAACTGGACAGAATGGACACGGAGGTTAAATCCGCAGAGCTGGACAGAATGGACACAGAGAGGGAAATTCCCCAGAACTGGACAGAATGGACACTGAAGATAATTCCCCAGAACGGGACAGAATGGACACTGAGGGTAATACCCAGAATTAGACTGAATGGACATTGAGAGGGTAATTCCACAGACCTGGACAGAATGGACACAAAGGTTAATTCCCCAGAACTGGACAGATTGGACACAGAGATGAAATCCCCAAAACTGGACAGAATGGACACTGAGGGAAATTCCCCAGAACTGGACAGAATGAACACTGAGGGTAATTCCCCAGAACTGGACAGAATGGACACAGAGGTTAATTCCCCAGAACTGGACAGAATGGACACGGAGATTAACTGCCCAGAGCCGTACAGAATGGGCACAGAGAGAGAAATTCCCCAGAACTGGACAGAATGGACACAGAGCATAATTCCCCAGAACTGGACAGAATGGACACAGAGATGAAATCCCCAAAACTGGACAGAATGGACACTGAGGGAAATTCCCCAGAACTGGACAGAATGGACACAGAGCATAATTCCCCAGAACTGGACAGAATGGACACGGAGGTTAAATCCCCAGAGCTGGACAGAATGGACACAGAGAGGGAAATTCCCCAGAACTGGACAGAATGGACACTGAAGATAATTCCCCAGAACGGGACAGAATGGACACTGAGGGTAATACCCAGAATTAGACTGAATGGACATTGAGAGGGTAATGCCCCAGACCTGGACAGAATGGACATAAAGGTTATTTCCCCAGAACTGGACAGAATGGACACAGAGATGAAATCTCCAAAACTGGACAGAATGGACACTGAGGGAAATTCCCCAGAACTGGACAGAATGGACACAGCGGTTAATTCCCCAGAAATGGAAAGAATGGACACACAGAGTAAATCCCCAGAACTGGACAGATTGGACACAAGGAGGGTAATTCCACAGAACTGGACAGAATGGACACTGAAGGTAATTTATCAGAACGGGACAGAATGGACACTGAGGATAATTCTGCAGAACTGGACAAAATGGACATTGAGAGGATAATTCCTCAGTCCTGGACAGAATGGACTCAATGGTTAATTCCCCAGAACAGGACAGAATGGACACAGAGCATAATTTCCCAGAACTGGACAGAACGGACACGGAGGTTAATTCCCCAGAAATGGAAAGAATGGACACACGGAGTAAATCCCCAGAAATGGACAGAATGGACACAAGGAGGGTCATTCCACAGAACTGGACAGAATGGACACTGAAGATAATTCCCCAAAACGGGACAGAATGGACACTGAGGGTAATACCCAGAATTAGACTGAATGGACATTGAGAGGGTAGTTCCCCAGATCTGGACAGAATGGACACAGAGATGAAATCCACAGAACTGGACAGAATGGACACTGAGGGAAATTCCCCAGAAATGGAGAGAATGGACACCGAGGGTCACTGGCCAGAAGAGGACAGAATGGACACAGAGCGTAATTCCCCAAAACTGGACAGAATGGGCACTGAGGGTTATTCCCCAGAACTGGAGAGAATGGATACTGAGAGGGTTATTCCCCAGACCCGGACAGAATAGACACTGAGAGGGTAATTCCTCAGATCTGGACAGAATGGACACTGACAATATTTCCCCCAAACTGAACAGAACGGACACAGAGTAATTCGCGAGAACTGGACAGAATGGACACAGAATGTAATCCCCCACATCCGGACATAATGGACACAGAGGTTAATTCCCCAGAAATGGAAAGAATGGACACAGAGAGTAAATCCCCAGAACTGGACAGATTGGACACAAGGAGGGTAATTCCACAGAACTGGACAGAATGGACACTGAAGGTAATTCCCCAGAACGGGACAGAATGGACACTAAGGATAATTCCGCAGAACTGGACAGAATGGACACAGTGGTTAATTCCCCAGAAATGGACAGAATGGACACAGAGCATAATTCCCCAGAACTGGACAGAATGAACACAGAGAGAAATTCGCCAGAACTGGACAGAATGGACACAGAAAAGGTAACTTTAACAAGCACTGGGCAGAATGGACTCTGAGGGTAATTTGGCAGAACCGGAAAGAATGGACACTGAGGGTAATTCCCCAGAAATGGATAGAATGGACAGAGAAAGTAATTCCCCAGAACTGGACAGAATGGACACTGAGGGAAATTCCTCAGAACTGGACAGAATGGACACTAAGGGCAATTCCCCAGAACTGGACATAATGGACACAGAGGGTAATTCCACAGAACTAGACAGAATGGACACTGAAGATAATTCCTCCGAATGGGACAGAATGGACACTGAGGGTAATACCCAGAATTGGACTGAATGGACATTGAGAGGGTAATTCCCCAGACCTGGACAGAATGGACACTGAGAGGGTAATTCCTCAGATCTGGACAGAATGGAGACTGACAGTATTTCCCCAAAACTGGACAGAACGGACACAGAGCAATTCGGCAGAACTGGACAGAATGGACACAGAGAGTAATTCCCCAGACCTGGACAGAATGGACACAGAGAGTAATTCCCAAGAACTGGACAGGATAGACACAGGGGGTAATTACACAGAAATGGACAGAATGGATACTGAGAGTAATTCCCAAGAACTGGACAGGATGGACACAGGGAGTAATTACACAGAAATGGACAGAATGGATACTGAGAGTAATTACCCAGAAGTGGACAGAATGGACACTGAGGGTAATTCCCCAAAAATGGACAGAATGGACACTGAGGGTCATTCCCCAGAACTGGACATAACGGACACTGAGGGTAATTCCCCAGAACTGGACAGAACGGACTATGAGGGTATTTCCCCAGACATGGAGAGAATGGACACTGAGAGGGTAATTCCCCAGAACTGGACACGATGGACACAGAGGGAAATTCCCCAGAAATGGGCAGATTAGAGCCAGAGAGTAATTCACGAGACCTGGACAGAATGGACATTGAGAGGGTAATTCCCCAGACCTGGACAGAATGGACACAGAGCATACTTCCCCAGAACTGGACAGAATGAACAGAGAGAGAAATTCGCCAGAAGTGGACAGAATGGACACAGAAAAGGTAATTTTACCGAGCAGTGGTGAGAATGGACTCTGAGGGTAATTCGGCAGAACCGGACAGAAGACACACTGAGGGTAATTCCGCAGAACTGGAAAGAATGGACACTGAGGGTAACTCCCCAGAACTGGATAGAATGGACACAGAGGGTAATTATACAGAACTGGACAGAATGAACACTGAGGGTAATTCCCCAGAACTGGACAGAATGGACACAGAGGTTAATTCCCCAGAACTGGACAGAATGGACACGGAGATTAACTGCCCAGAGCCGTACAGAATGGACACAGAGAGAGAAATCCCCCAGAACTGGACAGAATGGACACAGAGCATAATTCCCCAGAACTGGACAGAATGGACACGGAGGTTAAATCCCCAGAGCTGGACAGAATGGACACAGAGAGGGAAATTCCCCAGAACTGGACAGAATGGACACTAAAGATAATTCCCCAGAACGGGACAGAATGGACACTGAGGGTAATACCCAGAATTAGACTGAATGGACATTGAGAGGGTAATTCCCCAGACCTGGACAGAATGGACACAAAGGTCAATTCCCCAGAACTGGACAGAATGGACACAGAGATGAAATCCCCAAAACTGGACAGAATGGACACTGAGGGAAATTCCCCAGAACTGGACAGAATGGACACTGAGGGTCACTGCCCAGAAGAGGACAGAATGGACACAGAGCGTAATTCCCCAAACCTGGACAGAATGGACACTGAGGGTTATTCCCCAGAACTAGAGAGAATGGATACTGAGAGGGTAATTCCCCAGACCCGGACAGAATGGACACTGAGAGGGTAATTCCTCAGATCTGGACAGAATGGGCACTGACAGTATTTGCCCCAAACTGGATAGAACGGACACAGAGTAATTCGCCAGAACTGGACAGAATGGTCACAGAATGTAATCCCCCACATCTGGACATAATGGACACAGAGGTTAATTCCCCAGAAATGGAAAGAATGGACACACAGAGTAAATCCCCAGAACTGGAGTAAAACGGACACAGAGAGTAATATCCCACAACTGGACAGTATGGACAAAGAGGGTAATTCCACAGAACTGGACAGATTGAACTCTGAAGGTAATTCCCCGGATCCGGACAGAATAGAGACTGAGAGCGAATTCCCTAGCACTGGACAGAATGGACATTTAGAGGCTAATCGGCCAGAAAGGGACAGAATGGACACTGAGAGTAATTCCCCAGAACTGGACAGAATGGACACATAGAGTAATTCCGCAGAACTGGACAGAATGGACACAGAGGGTAATTATACAGAACTGGACAGAATGAACACTGAGGGTAATTCCCCAGAACTGGTCAGAATGGACACAGAGGTTAATTCCCCAGAAATGGACAGAATGGACACGGAGATTAACTGCCCAGAGCCGTACAGAATGGACACAGAGAGAGAAATTCCCCAGAACTGGACAGAATGGACACAGAGCATAATTCCCCAGAACTGGACAGAATGAACACTGAGGGTAATTCCCCAGAACTGGACAGAATGGACACAGAAGTTAATTCCCCAGAAATGGAGAGAATGGACACGGAGATTAAATCCCCAATGCCGTACAGAATGGACACAGAGAGGGAAATTCCCCAGAACTGGACAGAATGGACACAGAGCATAATTCCCCAGAACTGGACAGAATGGACACGGAGGTTAAATCCCCAGAGCTGGACAGAATGGAAACTAAGGGCAATTCCCCAGAACTGGACATAATGGACACAGAGGGTAATTCCACAGAACTGGACAGAATGGACACTGAAGATAATTCCTCAGAATGGGACAGAACGGACTCTGAGGGTATTTCCCCAGACATGGAGAAAATGGACACTGAGAGGGTAATTCACCAGAACTGGACACGATGGACACAGAGGGAAATTCCCCAGAAATGGGCAGATTAGAGCCAGAGAGTAATTCACGAGAACTGGACAGAATGGACATTGAGAGGGTAATTCCCCAGACCTGGACAGAATGGACTCAGAGCATACTTCCCTAGAACTGGACAGAATGAACAGAGAGAGAAATTCGCCAGAAGTGGACAGAATGGACACAGAAAAGGTAATTTTACCCAGCAGTGGTGAGAATGGACTCTGAGGGTAAATCGGCAGAACCGGACAGCAGGGACACAGAGGGTAATTCCGCAGAACTGGAAAGAATGGACACTGAGGGTAACTCCCCAGAACTGGATAGAATGGACACAGAGAGTAATTCCCCACCATTGGACAGTATGGACAAAGAGGGTAATTCCACAGAACTGGACAGAATGAACTCTGAAGGTAATTCACCGGATCCGGACAGAATGGAGACAGAGAGCTAATTCCCTAGCACTGGACAGAATGGACATTTAGAGGCTAATCGTCCAAACGGGACAGAGTGGACACTGAGAGTAATTCCACAGAACTGGACAGAGTGGACACATAGAGTAATTCCGCAGAACTGGACAGAATGGACACAGAGGGTAATTATACAGAACTGGACAGAATGAACACTGAGAGTAATTCCCCAGAACTGGACAGAATGGACACAGAGGTTAATTCCCCAGAACTGGACAGAATGGACACGGAGATTAACTGCCCAGAGCCGTACAGAATGGACACAGAGAGAGAAATTCCCCAGAACTGGACAGAATGGACACGGAGGTTAAATCCGCAGAGCTGGACAGAATGGACACAGAGAGGGAAATTCCCCAGAACTGGACAGAATGGACACTGAAGATAATTCCCCAGAACGGGACAGAATGGACACTGAGGGTAATACCCAGAATTAGACTGAATGGACATTGAGAGGGTAATTCCCCAGACCTGGACAGAATGGACACAAAGGTTAATTCCCCAGAACTGGACAGAATGGACACAGAGATGAAATCCCCAAAACTGCACAGAATGGACACTGAGGGAAATTCCCCAGAACTGGACAGAATGAACACTGAGGGTAATTCCCCAGAACTGGACAGAATGAACACTGAGGGTAATTCCCCAGAACTGGACAGAATGGACACAGAAGTTAATTCCCCAGAAATGGAGAGAATGGACACGGAGATTAAATCCCCAGTGCCGTACAGAATGGACACAGAGAGGGAAATTCCCCAGAACTGGACAGAATGGACACAGAGCATAATTCCCCAGAACTGGACAGAATGGACACGGAGGTTAAATCCCCAGAGCTGGACAGAATGGACACAGAGAGGGAAATTCCCTAGAACTGGACAGAATGGACACTGAGGGAAATTCCTCAGAACTGGACAGAATGGAAACTAAGGGCAATTCCCCAGAACTGGACATAATGGACACAGAGGGTAATTCCACAGAACTGGACAGAATGGACACTGAAGATAATTCCTCAGAATGGGACAGAACGGACTCTGAGGGTATTTCCCCAGACATGGAGAGAATGGACACTGAGAGGGTAATTCACCAGAACAGGACACGATGGACACAGAGGGAAATTCCCCAGAAATGGGCAGATTAGAGCCAGAGAGTAATTCACGAGAACTGGACAGAATGGACATTGAGAGGGTAATTCCCCAGACCTGGACAGAATGGACACAGAGCATACTTCCCTAGAACTGGACAGAATGAACAGAGAGAGAAATTCGCCAGAAGTGGACAGAATGGACACAGAAAAGGTAATTTTACCCAGCAGTGGTGAGAATGGACTCTGAGGGTAAATCGGCAGAACCGGACAGAAGGGACACAGAGGGTAATTCCGCAGAACTGGAAAGAATGGACACTGAGGGTAACTCCCCAGAACTGGATAGAATGGACACAGAGAGTAATTCCCCACCATTGGACAGTATGGACAAAGAGGGTAATTCCACAGAACTGGACAGAATGAACTCTGAAGGAAATTCACCGGATCCGGACAGAATGGAGACAGAGAGCTAATTCCCTAGCACTGGACAGAATGGACATTTAGAGGCTAATCGTCCAAACGGGACAGAATGGACACTGAGGGTAATTCCACAGAACTGGACAGAATGGACACATAGAGTAATTCCGCAGAACTGGACAGAATGGACACAGAGGGTAATTATACAGAACTGGACAGAATGAACACTGAGAGTAATTCCCCAGAACTGGACAGAATGGACACAGAGGTTAATTCCCCAGAACTGGACAGAATGGACACGGAGATTAACTGCCCAGAGCCGTACAGAATGGACACAGAGAGAGAAATTCCCCAGAACTGGACAGAATGGACACAGAGCATAATTCCCCAGAACTGGACAGAATGGACACGGAGGTTAAATCCGCAGAGCTGGACAGAATGGACACAGAGAGGGAAATTCCCCAGAACTGGACAGAATGGACACTGAAGATAATTTCCCAGAACGGGACAGAATGGACACTGAGGGTAATACCCAGAATTAGACTGAATGGACATTGAGAGGGTAATTCCACAGACCTGGACAGAATGGACACAAAGGTTAATTCCCCAGAACTGGACAGATTGGACACAGAGATGAAATCCCCAAAACTGGACAGAATGGACAGTGAGGGAAATTCCCCAGAACTGGACAGAATGAACACTGAGGGAAATTCCCCAGAACTGGACAGAATGGACACAGAGGTTAATTCCCCAGAACTGGACAGAATGGACACGGAGATTAACTGCCCAGAGCCGTACAGAATGGGCACAGAGAAAGAAATTCCCCAGAACTGGACAGAATGGACACAGAGCATAATTCCCCAGAACTGGACAGAATGGACACAGAGATGAAATCCCCAAAACTGGACAGAATGGACACTGAGGGAAATTCCCCAGAACTGGACAGAATGGACACAGAGCATAATTCCCCAGAACTGGACAGAATGGACACGGAGGTTAAATCCCCAGAGCTGGACAGAATGGACACAGAGAGGGAAATTCCCCAGAACTGGACAGAATGGACACTGAAGATAATTCCCCAGAACGGGACAGAATGGACACTGAGGGTAATACCCAGAATTAGACTGAATGGACATTGAGAGGGTAATTCCCCAGACCTGGACAGAATGGACATAAAGGTTATTTCCCCAGAACTGGACAGAATGGACACAGAGATGAAATCCCCAAAACTGGACAGAATGGACACTGAGGGAAATTCCCCAGAACTGGACAGAATGGACACAGAGGTTAATTCCCCAGAAATGGAAAGAATGGACACACAGAGTAAATCCCCAGAACTGGACAGATTGGACACAAGGAGGGTAATTCCACAGAACTGGACAGAATGGACACTGAAGGTAATTTATCAGAACGGGACAGAATGGACACGGAGGTTAAATCCCCAGAGCTGGACAGAATGGACACAGAGAGGGAAATTCCCCAGAACTGGACAGAATGGACACTGAAGATAATTACCCAGAACGGGACAGAATGGACACTGAGGGTAATACCCAGAATTAGACTCAATGGACATTGAGAGGGTAATTCCCCAGACCTGGACAGAATGGACACAGAGGTTAATTCCCCAGAACTGGACAGAATGGACACGGAGATTAACTGCCCAGAGCCGTACAGAATGGACACAGAGAGAGAAATCCCCCAGAACTGGACAGAATGGACACAGAGCATAATTCCCCAGAACTGGACAGAATGGACACGGAGGTTAAATCCCCAGAGCTGGACAGAGTGGACACAGAGAGGGAAATTCCCCAGAACTGGACAGAATGGACACTGAAGATAATTCCCCAGAACGGGACAGAATGGACACTGAGGGTAATACCCAGAATTAGACTGAATGGACATTGAGAGGGTAATTCCCCAGACCTGGACAGAATGGACACAAAGGTCAATTCCCCAGAACTGGACAGAATGGACACAGAGATGAAATCCCCAAAACTGGACAGAATGGACACTGAGGGAAATTCCCCAGAACTGGACAGAATGGACACTGAGGGTCACTGCCCAGAAGAGGACAGAATGGACACAGAGCGTAATTCCCCAAAACTGGACAGAATGGACACTGAGGGTTATTCCCCAGAACTAGAGAGAATGGATACTGAGAGGGTAATTCCCCAGACCCGGACAGAATGGACACTGAGAGGGTAATTCCTCAGATCTGGACAGAATGGGCACTGACAGTATTTGCCCCAAACTGGACAGAACGGACACAGAGTAATTCGCCAGAACTGGACAGAATGGTCACAGAATGTAATCCCCCACATCTGGACATAATGGACACAGAGGTTAATTCCCCAGAAATGGAAAGAATGGACACACAGAGTAAATCCCCAGAACTGGAGAGAACGGACACAGAGAGTAATATCCCACAACTGGACAGTATGGACAAAGAGGGTAATTCCACAGAACTGGACAGATTGAACTCTGAAGGTAATTCCCCGGATCCGGACAGAATAGAGACTGAGAGCGAATTCCCTAGCACTGGACAGAATGGACATTTAGAGGCTAATCGTCCAGAAAGGGACAGAATGGACACTGAGAGTAATTCCCCAGAACTGGACAGAATGGACACATAGAGTAATTCCGCAGAACTGGACAGAATGGACACAGAGGGTAATTATACAGAACTGGACAGAATGAACACTGAGGGTAATTCCCCAGAACTGGTCAGAATGGACACAGAGGTTAATTCCCCAGAAATGGACAGAATGGACACGGAGATTAACTGCCCAGAGCCGTACAGAATGGACACAGAGAGAGAAATTCCCCAGAACTGGACAGAATGGACACAGAGCATAATTCCCCAGAACTGGACAGAATGAACACTGAGGGTAATTCCCCAGAACTGGACAGAATGGACACAGAAGTTAATTCCCCAGAAATGGAGAGAATGGACACGGAGATTAAATCCCCAATGCCGTACAGAATGGACACAGAGAGGGAAATTCCCCAGAACTGGACAGAATGGACACAGAGCATAATTCCCCAGAACTGGACAGAATGGACACGGAGGTTAAATCCCCAGAGCTGGACAGAATGGAAACTAAGGGCAATTCCCCAGAACTGGACATAATGGACACAGAGGGTAATTCCACAGAACTGGACAGAATGGACACTGAAGATAATTCCTCAGAATGGGACAGAACGGACTCTGAGGGTATTTCCCCAGACATGGAGAGAATGGACACTGAGAGGGTAATTCACCAGAACAGGACACGATGGACACAGAGGGAAATTCCCCAGAAATGGGCAGATTAGAGCCAGAGAGTAATTCACGAGAACTGGACAGAATGGACATTGAGAGGGTAATTCCCCAGACCTGGACAGAATGGACACAGAGCATACTTCCCTAGAACTGGACAGAATGAACAGAGAGAGAAATTCGCCAGAAGTGGACAGAATGGACACAGAAAAGGTAATTTTACCCAGCAGTGGTGAGAATGGACTCTGAGGGTAAATCGGCAGAACCGGACAGCAGGGACACAGAGGGTAATTCCGCAGAACTGGAAAGAATGGACACTGAGGGTAACTCCCCAGAACTGGATAGAATGGACACAGAGAGTAATTCCCCACAACTGGACAGTATGGACAAAGAGGGTAATTCCACAGAACTGGACAGAATGAACTCTGAAGGTAATTCACCGGATCCGGACAGAATGGAGACAGAGAGCTAATTCCCTAGCACTGGACAGAATGGACATTTGGAGGCTAATCGTCCAAACGGGACAGAATGGACACTGAGAGTAATTCCACAGAACTGGACAGAATGGACAGATAGAGTAATTCCGCAGAACTGGACAGAATGGACACAGAGGGTAATTATACAGAACTGGACAGAATGAACACTGAGAGTAATTCCCCAGAACTGGACAGAATGGACACAGAGGTTAATTCCCCAGAACTGGACAGAATGGACACGGAGATTAACTGCCCAGAGCCGTACAGAATGGACACAGAGAGAGAAATTCCCCACAACTGGACAGAATGGACACAGAGCATAATTCCCCAGAACTGGACAGAATGGACACGGAGGTTAAATCCGCAGAGCTGGACAGACTGGACACAGGGAGGGAAATTCCCCAGAACTGGACAGAATGGACACTGAAGATAATTCCCCAGAACGGGACAGAATGGACACTGAGGGTAATACCCAGAATTAGACTGAATGGACATTGAGAGGGTAATTCCACAGACCTGGACAGAATGGACACAAAGGTTAATTCCCCAGAACTGGACAGATTGGACAGAGAGATGAAATCCCCAAAACTGGACAGAATGGACACTGAGGGAAATTCCCCAGAACTGGACAGAATGAACACTGAGGGTAATTCCCCAGAACTGGACAGAATGGACACAGAGGTTAATTCCCCAGAACTGGACAGAATGGACACGGAGATTAACTGCCCAGAGCCGTACAGAATGGGCAGAGAGAAAGAAATTCCCCAGAACTGGACAGAATGGACACAGAGCATTATTCCCCAGAACTGGACAGAATGGACACAGAGATGAAATCCCCAAAACTGGACAGAATGGACACTGAGGGAAATTCCCCAGAACTGGACAGAATGGACACAGAGCATAATTCCCCAGAACTGGACAGAATGGACACGGAGGTTAAATCCCCAGAGCTGGACAGAATGGACACAGAGAGGGAAATTCCCCAGAACTGGACAGAATGGACACTGAAGATAATTCCCCAGAACGGGACAGAATGGACACTGAGGGTAATACCCAGAATTAGACTGAATGGACATTGAGAGGGTAATTCCCCAGACCTGGACAGAATGGACATAAAGGTTATTTCCCCAGAACTGGACAGAATGGACACAGAGATGAAATCCCCAAAACTGGACAGAATGGACACTGAGGGAAATTCCCCAGAACTGGACAGAATGGACACAGAGGTTAATTCCCCAGAAATGGAAAGAATGGACACACAGAGTAAATCCCCAGAACTGGACAGATTGGACACAAGGAGGGTAATTCCACAGAACTGGACAGAATGGACACTGAAGGTAATTTATCAGAACGGGACAGAATGGACACTGAGGATAATTCTGCAGAACTGGACAAAATCGACATTGAGAGGATAATTCCTCAGTCCTGGACAGAATGGACTCAATGGTTAATTCCCCAGAACAGGACAGAATGGACACAGAGCATAATTCCCCAGAACTGGACAGAACGGACACGGAGGTTAATTCCCCAGAAAAGGAAAGAATGGACACACGGAGTAAATCCCCAGAAATGGACAGAATGGACACACGGAGTAAATCCCCAGAAAAGGACAGAATGGACACAAGGAGGGTCATTCCACAGAACTGGACAGAATGGACACATAGAGTAATTCCGCAGAACTGGACAGAATGGACACAGAGGGTAATTATACAGAACTGGACAGAATGAACACTGAGAGTAATTCCCCAGAACTGGACAGAATGGACACAGAGGTTAATTCCCCAGAACTGGACAGAATGGACACGGAGATTAACTGCCCAGAGCCGTACAGAATGGACACAGAGAGAGAAATTCCCCACAACTGGACAGAATGGACACAGAGCATAATTCCCCAGAACTGGACAGAATGGACACGGAGGTTAAATCCGCAGAGCTGGACAGACTGGACACAGGGAGGGAAATTCCCCAGAACTGGACAGAATGGACACTGAAGATAATTCCCCAGAACGGGACAGAATGGACACTGAGGGTAATACCCAGAATTAGACTGAATGGACATTGAGAGGGTAATTCCACAGACCTGGACAGAATGGACACAAAGGTTAATTCCCCAGAACTGGACAGATTGGACAGAGAGATGAAATCCCCAAAACTGGACAGAATGGACACTGAGGGAAATTCCCCAGAACTGGACAGAATGAACACTGAGGGTAATTCCCCAGAACTGGACAGAATGGACACAGAGGTTAATTCCCCAGAACTGGACAGAATGGACACGGAGATTAACTGCCCAGAGCCGTACAGAATGGGCAGAGAGAAAGAAATTCCCCAGAACTGGACAGAATGGACACAGAGCATTATTCCCCAGAACTGGACAGAATGGACACAGAGATGAAATCCCCAAAACTGGACAGAATGGACACTGAGGGAAATTCCCCAGAACTGGACAGAATGGACACAGAGCATAATTCCCCAGAACTGGACAGAATGGACACGGAGGTTAAATCCCCAGAGCTGGACAGAATGGACACAGAGAGGGAAATTCCCCAGAACTGGACAGAATGGACACTGAAGATAATTCCCCAGAACGGGACAGAATGGACACTGAGGGTAATACCCAGAATTAGACTGAATGGACATTGAGAGGGTAATTCCCCAGACCTGGACAGAATGGACATAAAGGTTACTTCCCCAGAACTGGACAGAATGGACACAGAGATGAAATCCCCAAAACTGGACAGAATGGACACTGAGGGAAATTCCCCAGAACTGGACAGAATGGACACAGAGGTTAATTCCCCAGAAATGGAAAGAATGGACACACAGAGTAAATCCCCAGAACTGGACAGATTGGACACAAGGAGGGTAATTCCACAGAACTGGACAGAATGGACACTGAAGGTAATTTATCAGAACGGGACAGAATGGACACTGAGGATAATTCTGCAGAACTGGACAAAATGGACATTGAGAGGATAATTCCTCAGTCCTGGACAGAATGGACTCAATGGTTAATTCCCCAGAACAGGACAGAATGGACACAGAGCATAATTCCCCAGAACTGGACAGAACGGACACGGAGGTTAATTCCCCAGAAATGGAAAGAATGGACACACGGAGTAAATCCCCAGAAAAGGACAGAATGGACACAAGGAGGGTCATTCCACAGAACTGGACAGAATGGACACTGAAGATAATTCCCCAAAACGGGACAGAATGGACACTGAGGGTAATTTGGCAGAACCGGAAAGATTGGACACTGCGGGTAATTCCCCAGACCTGGACAGAATGGACACAAAGGTTAATTCCCCAGAAATGGACAGAATGGACACAGAGATGAAATCCCCAAAACTGGACAGAATGGACACTGAGGGAAGTTCCCCAGAACTGGACAGAATGAACACTGAGGGTAATTCCCCAGAACTGGACAGAATGGACACAGAGGTTAATTCCCCAGAACTGGACAGAATGAACACGGAGATTAACTGCCCAGAGCCGTACAGAATGGACACAGAGAGAGAAATCCCCCAGAACAGGACAGAATGGACACAGAGCATAATTCCCCAGAACTGGACAGAATGGACACGGAGGTTAAATCCCCAGAGCTGGGCAGAATGGACACAGAGAGGGAAATTCCCCAGAACTGGACAGAATGGACACTGAAGATAATTCCCCAGAACGGGACAGAATGGACACTGAGGGTAATACCCAGAATTAGACTCAATGGACATTGAGAGGGTAATTCCCCAGACCTGGACAGAATGGACACAAAGGGTAATTCCCCAGAAATGGACAGAATGGACACAGAGATGAAATCCCCAAAACTGGACAGAATGGACACTGAGAGTAATTCCCCAGAACTGGACAGAATGGACACATAGAGTAATTCCGCAGAACTGGACAGAATGGACACAGAGGGTAATTATACAGAACTGGACAGAATGAACACTGAGGGTAATTCCCCAGAACTGGTCAGAATGGACACAGAGGTTAATTCCCCAGAAATGGACAGAATGGACACGGAGATTAACTGCCCAGAGCCGTACAGAATGGACACAGAGAGAGAAATTCCCCAGAACTGGACAGAATGGACACAGAGCATAATTCCCCAGAACTGGACAGAATGAACACTGAGGGTAATTCCCCAGAACTGGACAGAATGGACACAGAAGTTAATTCCCCAGAAATGGAGAGAATGGACACGGAGATTAAATCCCCAATGCCGTACAGAATGGACACAGAGAGGGAAATTCCCCAGAACTGGACAGAATGGACACAGAGCATAATTCCCCAGAACTGGACAGAATGGACACGGAGGTTAAATCCCCAGAGCTGGACAGAATGGAAACTAAGGGCAATTCCCCAGAACTGGACATAATGGACACAGAGGGTAATTCCACAGAACTGGACAGAATGGACACTGAAGATAATTCCTCAGAATGGGACAGAACGGACTCTGAGGGTATTTCCCCAGACATGGAGAAAATGGACACTGAGAGGGTAATTCACCAGAACTGGACACGATGGACACAGAGGGAAATTCCCCAGAAATGGGCAGATTAGAGCCAGAGAGTAATTCACGAGAACTGGACAGAATGGACATTGAGAGGGTAATTCCCCAGACCTGGACAGAATGGACTCAGAGCATACTTCCCTAGAACTGGACAGAATGAACAGAGAGAGAAATTCGCCAGAAGTGGACAGAATGGACACAGAAAAGGTAATTTTACCCAGCAGTGGTGAGAATGGACTCTGAGGGTAAATCGGCAGAACCGGACAGCAGGGACACAGAGGGTAATTCCGCAGAACTGGAAAGAATGGACACTGAGGGTAACTCCCCAGAACTGGATAGAATGGACACAGAGAGTAATTCCCCACCATTGGACAGTATGGACAAAGAGGGTAATTCCACAGAACTGGACAGAATGAACTCTGAAGGTAATTCACCGGATCCGGACAGAATGGAGACAGAGAGCTAATTCCCTAGCACTGGACAGAATGGACATTTAGAGGCTAATCGTCCAAACGGGACAGAGTGGACACTGAGAGTAATTCCACAGAACTGGACAGAGTGGACACATAGAGTAATTCCGCAGAACTGGACAGAATGGACACAGAGGGTAATTATACAGAACTGGACAGAATGAACACTGAGAGTAATTCCCCAGAACTGGACAGAATGGACACAGAGGTTAATTCCCCAGAACTGGACAGAATGGACACGGAGATTAACTGCCCAGAGCCGTACAGAATGGACACAGAGAGAGAAATTCCCCAGAACTGGACAGAATGGACACGGAGGTTAAATCCGCAGAGCTGGACAGAATGGACACAGAGAGGGAAATTCCCCAGAACTGGACAGAATGGACACTGAAGATAATTCCCCAGAACGGGACAGAATGGACACTGAGGGTAATACCCAGAATTAGACTGAATGGACATTGAGAGGGTAATTCCCCAGACCTGGACAGAATGGACACAAAGGTTAATTCCCCAGAACTGGACAGAATGGACACAGAGATGAAATCCCCAAAACTGCACAGAATGGACACTGAGGGAAATTCCCCAGAACTGGACAGAATGAACACTGAGGGTAATTCCCCAGAACTGGACAGAATGAACACTGAGGGTAATTCCCCAGAACTGGACAGAATGGACACAGAAGTTAATTCCCCAGAAATGGAGAGAATGGACACGGAGATTAAATCCCCAGTGCCGTACAGAATGGACACAGAGAGGGAAATTCCCCAGAACTGGACAGAATGGACACAGAGCATAATTCCCCAGAACTGGACAGAATGGACACGGAGGTTAAATCCCCAGAGCTGGACAGAATGGACACAGAGAGGGAAATTCCCTAGAACTGGACAGAATGGACACTGAGGGAAATTCCTCAGAACTGGACAGAATGGAAACTAAGGGCAATTCCCCAGAACTGGACATAATGGACACAGAGGGTAATTCCACAGAACTGGACAGAATGGACACTGAAGATAATTCCTCAGAATGGGACAGAACGGACTCTGAGGGTATTTCCCCAGACATGGAGAGAATGGACACTGAGAGGGTAATTCACCAGAACAGGACACGATGGACACAGAGGGAAATTCCCCAGAAATGGGCAGATTAGAGCCAGAGAGTAATTCACGAGAACTGGACAGAATGGACATTGAGAGGGTAATTCCCCAGACCTGGACAGAATGGACACAGAGCATACTTCCCTAGAACTGGACAGAATGAACAGAGAGAGAAATTCGCCAGAAGTGGACAGAATGGACACAGAAAAGGTAATTTTACCCAGCAGTGGTGAGAATGGACTCTGAGGGTAAATCGGCAGAACCGGACAGAAGGGACACAGAGGGTAATTCCGCAGAACTGGAAAGAATGGACACTGAGGGTAACTCCCCAGAACTGGATAGAATGGACACAGAGAGTAATTCCCCACCATTGGACAGTATGGACAAAGAGGGTAATTCCACAGAACTGGACAGAATGAACTCTGAAGGAAATTCACCGGATCCGGACAGAATGGAGACAGAGAGCTAATTCCCTAGCACTGGACAGAATGGACATTTAGAGGCTAATCGTCCAAACGGGACAGAATGGACACTGAGGGTAATTCCACAGAACTGGACAGAATGGACACATAGAGTAATTCCGCAGAACTGGACAGAATGGACACAGAGGGTAATTATACAGAACTGGACAGAATGAACACTGAGAGTAATTCCCCAGAACTGGACAGAATGGACACAGAGGTTAATTCCCCAGAACTGGACAGAATGGACACGGAGATTAACTGCCCAGAGCCGTACAGAATGGACACAGAGAGAGAAATTCCCCAGAACTGGACAGAATGGACACAGAGCATAATTCCCCAGAACTGGACAGAATGGACACGGAGGTTAAATCCGCAGAGCTGGACAGAATGGACACAGAGAGGGAAATTCCCCAGAACTGGACAGAATGGACACTGAAGATAATTTCCCAGAACGGGACAGAATGGACACTGAGGGTAATACCCAGAATTAGACTGAATGGACATTGAGAGGGTAATTCCACAGACCTGGACAGAATGGACACAAAGGTTAATTCCCCAGAACTGGACAGATTGGACACAGAGATGAAATCCCCAAAACTGGACAGAATGGACAGTGAGGGAAATTCCCCAGAACTGGACAGAATGAACACTGAGGGAAATTCCCCAGAACTGGACAGAATGGACACAGAGGTTAATTCCCCAGAACTGGACAGAATGGACACGGAGATTAACTGCCCAGAGCCGTACAGAATGGGCACAGAGAAAGAAATTCCCCAGAACTGGACAGAATGGACACAGAGCATAATTCCCCAGAACTGGACAGAATGGACACAGAGATGAAATCCCCAAAACTGGACAGAATGGACACTGAGGGAAATTCCCCAGAACTGGACAGAATGGACACAGAGCATAATTCCCCAGAACTGGACAGAATGGACACGGAGGTTAAATCCCCAGAGCTGGACAGAATGGACACAGAGAGGGAAATTCCCCAGAACTGGACAGAATGGACACTGAAGATAATTCCCCAGAACGGGACAGAATGGACACTGAGGGTAATACCCAGAATTAGACTGAATGGACATTGAGAGGGTAATTCCCCAGACCTGGACAGAATGGACATAAAGGTTATTTCCCCAGAACTGGACAGAATGGACACAGAGATGAAATCCCCAAAACTGGACAGAATGGACACTGAGGGAAATTCCCCAGAACTGGACAGAATGGACACAGAGGTTAATTCCCCAGAAATGGAAAGAATGGACACACAGAGTAAATCCCCAGAACTGGACAGATTGGACACAAGGAGGGTAATTCCACAGAACTGGACAGAATGGACACTGAAGGTAATTTATCAGAACGGGACAGAATGGACACGGAGGTTAAATCCCCAGAGCTGGACAGAATGGACACAGAGAGGGAAATTCCCCAGAACTGGACAGAATGGACACTGAAGATAATTACCCAGAACGGGACAGAATGGACACTGAGGGTAATACCCAGAATTAGACTCAATGGACATTGAGAGGGTAATTCCCCAGACCTGGACAGAATGGACACAGAGGTTAATTCCCCAGAACTGGACAGAATGGACACGGAGATTAACTGCCCAGAGCCGTACAGAATGGACACAGAGAGAGAAATCCCCCAGAACTGGACAGAATGGACACAGAGCATAATTCCCCAGAACTGGACAGAATGGACACGGAGGTTAAATCCCCAGAGCTGGACAGAGTGGACACAGAGAGGGAAATTCCCCAGAACTGGACAGAATGGACACTGAAGATAATTCCCCAGAACGGGACAGAATGGACACTGAGGGTAATACCCAGAATTAGACTGAATGGACATTGAGAGGGTAATTCCCCAGACCTGGACAGAATGGACACAAAGGTCAATTCCCCAGAACTGGACAGAATGGACACAGAGATGAAATCCCCAAAACTGGACAGAATGGACACTGAGGGAAATTCCCCAGAACTGGACAGAATGGACACTGAGGGTCACTGCCCAGAAGAGGACAGAATGGACACAGAGCGTAATTCCCCAAAACTGGACAGAATGGACACTGAGGGTTATTCCCCAGAACTAGAGAGAATGGATACTGAGAGGGTAATTCCCCAGACCCGGACAGAATGGACACTGAGAGGGTAATTCCTCAGATCTGGACAGAATGGGCACTGACAGTATTTGCCCCAAACTGGACAGAACGGACACAGAGTAATTCGCCAGAACTGGACAGAATGGTCACAGAATGTAATCCCCCACATCTGGACATAATGGACACAGAGGTTAATTCCCCAGAAATGGAAAGAATGGACACACAGAGTAAATCCCCAGAACTGGAGAGAACGGACACAGAGAGTAATATCCCACAACTGGACAGTATGGACAAAGAGGGTAATTCCACAGAACTGGACAGATTGAACTCTGAAGGTAATTCCCCGGATCCGGACAGAATAGAGACTGAGAGCGAATTCCCTAGCACTGGACAGAATGGACATTTAGAGGCTAATCGTCCAGAAAGGGACAGAATGGACACTGAGAGTAATTCCCCAGAACTGGACAGAATGGACACATAGAGTAATTCCGCAGAACTGGACAGAATGGACACAGAGGGTAATTATACAGAACTGGACAGAATGAACACTGAGGGTAATTCCCCAGAACTGGTCAGAATGGACACAGAGGTTAATTCCCCAGAAATGGACAGAATGGACACGGAGATTAACTGCCCAGAGCCGTACAGAATGGACACAGAGAGAGAAATTCCCCAGAACTGGACAGAATGGACACAGAGCATAATTCCCCAGAACTGGACAGAATGAACACTGAGGGTAATTCCCCAGAACTGGACAGAATGGACACAGAAGTTAATTCCCCAGAAATGGAGAGAATGGACACGGAGATTAAATCCCCAATGCCGTACAGAATGGACACAGAGAGGGAAATTCCCCAGAACTGGACAGAATGGACACAGAGCATAATTCCCCAGAACTGGACAGAATGGACACGGAGGTTAAATCCCCAGAGCTGGACAGAATGGAAACTAAGGGCAATTCCCCAGAACTGGACATAATGGACACAGAGGGTAATTCCACAGAACTGGACAGAATGGACACTGAAGATAATTCCTCAGAATGGGACAGAACGGACTCTGAGGGTATTTCCCCAGACATGGAGAGAATGGACACTGAGAGGGTAATTCACCAGAACAGGACACGATGGACACAGAGGGAAATTCCCCAGAAATGGGCAGATTAGAGCCAGAGAGTAATTCACGAGAACTGGACAGAATGGACATTGAGAGGGTAATTCCCCAGACCTGGACAGAATGGACACAGAGCATACTTCCCTAGAACTGGACAGAATGAACAGAGAGAGAAATTCGCCAGAAGTGGACAGAATGGACACAGAAAAGGTAATTTTACCCAGCAGTGGTGAGAATGGACTCTGAGGGTAAATCGGCAGAACCGGACAGCAGGGACACAGAGGGTAATTCCGCAGAACTGGAAAGAATGGACACTGAGGGTAACTCCCCAGAACTGGATAGAATGGACACAGAGAGTAATTCCCCACAACTGGACAGTATGGACAAAGAGGGTAATTCCACAGAACTGGACAGAATGAACTCTGAAGGTAATTCACCGGATCCGGACAGAATGGAGACAGAGAGCTAATTCCCTAGCACTGGACAGAATGGACATTTGGAGGCTAATCGTCCAAACGGGACAGAATGGACACTGAGAGTAATTCCACAGAACTGGACAGAATGGACAGATAGAGTAATTCCGCAGAACTGGACAGAATGGACACAGAGGGTAATTATACAGAACTGGACAGAATGAACACTGAGAGTAATTCCCCAGAACTGGACAGAATGGACACAGAGGTTAATTCCCCAGAACTGGACAGAATGGACACGGAGATTAACTGCCCAGAGCCGTACAGAATGGACACAGAGAGAGAAATTCCCCACAACTGGACAGAATGGACACAGAGCATAATTCCCCAGAACTGGACAGAATGGACACGGAGGTTAAATCCGCAGAGCTGGACAGACTGGACACAGGGAGGGAAATTCCCCAGAACTGGACAGAATGGACACTGAAGATAATTCCCCAGAACGGGACAGAATGGACACTGAGGGTAATACCCAGAATTAGACTGAATGGACATTGAGAGGGTAATTCCACAGACCTGGACAGAATGGACACAAAGGTTAATTCCCCAGAACTGGACAGATTGGACAGAGAGATGAAATCCCCAAAACTGGACAGAATGGACACTGAGGGAAATTCCCCAGAACTGGACAGAATGAACACTGAGGGTAATTCCCCAGAACTGGACAGAATGGACACAGAGGTTAATTCCCCAGAACTGGACAGAATGGACACGGAGATTAACTGCCCAGAGCCGTACAGAATGGGCAGAGAGAAAGAAATTCCCCAGAACTGGACAGAATGGACACAGAGCATTATTCCCCAGAACTGGACAGAATGGACACAGAGATGAAATCCCCAAAACTGGACAGAATGGACACTGAGGGAAATTCCCCAGAACTGGACAGAATGGACACAGAGCATAATTCCCCAGAACTGGACAGAATGGACACGGAGGTTAAATCCCCAGAGCTGGACAGAATGGACACAGAGAGGGAAATTCCCCAGAACTGGACAGAATGGACACTGAAGATAATTCCCCAGAACGGGACAGAATGGACACTGAGGGTAATACCCAGAATTAGACTGAATGGACATTGAGAGGGTAATTCCCCAGACCTGGACAGAATGGACATAAAGGTTATTTCCCCAGAACTGGACAGAATGGACACAGAGATGAAATCCCCAAAACTGGACAGAATGGACACTGAGGGAAATTCCCCAGAACTGGACAGAATGGACACAGAGGTTAATTCCCCAGAAATGGAAAGAATGGACACACAGAGTAAATCCCCAGAACTGGACAGATTGGACACAAGGAGGGTAATTCCACAGAACTGGACAGAATGGACACTGAAGGTAATTTATCAGAACGGGACAGAATGGACACTGAGGATAATTCTGCAGAACTGGACAAAATCGACATTGAGAGGATAATTCCTCAGTCCTGGACAGAATGGACTCAATGGTTAATTCCCCAGAACAGGACAGAATGGACACAGAGCATAATTCCCCAGAACTGGACAGAACGGACACGGAGGTTAATTCCCCAGAAATGGAAAGAATGGACACACGGAGTAAATCCCCAGAAAAGGACAGAATGGACACAAGGAGGGTCATTCCACAGAACTGGACAGAATGGACACATAGAGTAATTCCGCAGAACTGGACAGAATGGACACAGAGGGTAATTATACAGAACTGGACAGAATGAACACTGAGAGTAATTCCCCAGAACTGGACAGAATGGACACAGAGGTTAATTCCCCAGAACTGGACAGAATGGACACGGAGATTAACTGCCCAGAGCCGTACAGAATGGACACAGAGAGAGAAATTCCCCACAACTGGACAGAATGGACACAGAGCATAATTCCCCAGAACTGGACAGAATGGACACGGAGGTTAAATCCGCAGAGCTGGACAGACTGGACACAGGGAGGGAAATTCCCCAGAACTGGACAGAATGGACACTGAAGATAATTCCCCAGAACGGGACAGAATGGACACTGAGGGTAATACCCAGAATTAGACTGAATGGACATTGAGAGGGTAATTCCACAGACCTGGACAGAATGGACACAAAGGTTAATTCCCCAGAACTGGACAGATTGGACAGAGAGATGAAATCCCCAAAACTGGACAGAATGGACACTGAGGGAAATTCCCCAGAACTGGACAGAATGAACACTGAGGGTAATTCCCCAGAACTGGACAGAATGGACACAGAGGTTAATTCCCCAGAACTGGACAGAATGGACACGGAGATTAACTGCCCAGAGCCGTACAGAATGGGCAGAGAGAAAGAAATTCCCCAGAACTGGACAGAATGGACACAGAGCATTATTCCCCAGAACTGGACAGAATGGACACAGAGATGAAATCCCCAAAACTGGACAGAATGGACACTGAGGGAAATTCCCCAGAACTGGACAGAATGGACACAGAGCATAATTCCCCAGAACTGGACAGAATGGACACGGAGGTTAAATCCCCAGAGCTGGACAGAATGGACACAGAGAGGGAAATTCCCCAGAACTGGACAGAATGGACACTGAAGATAATTCCCCAGAACGGGACAGAATGGACACTGAGGGTAATACCCAGAATTAGACTGAATGGACATTGAGAGGGTAATTCCCCAGACCTGGACAGAATGGACATAAAGGTTACTTCCCCAGAACTGGACAGAATGGACACAGAGATGAAATCCCCAAAACTGGACAGAATGGACACTGAGGGAAATTCCCCAGAACTGGACAGAATGGACACAGAGGTTAATTCCCCAGAAATGGAAAGAATGGACACACAGAGTAAATCCCCAGAACTGGACAGATTGGACACAAGGAGGGTAATTCCACAGAACTGGACAGAATGGACACTGAAGGTAATTTATCAGAACGGGACAGAATGGACACTGAGGATAATTCTGCAGAACTGGACAAAATGGACATTGAGAGGATAATTCCTCAGTCCTGGACAGAATGGACTCAATGGTTAATTCCCCAGAACAGGACAGAATGGACACAGAGCATAATTCCCCAGAACTGGACAGAACGGACACGGAGGTTAATTCCCCAGAAATGGAAAGAATGGACACACGGAGTAAATCCCCAGAAAAGGACAGAATGGACACAAGGAGGGTCATTCCACAGAACTGGACAGAATGGACACTGAAGATAATTCCCCAAAACGGGACAGAATGGACACTGAGGGTAATTTGGCAGAACCGGAAAGAATGGACACTGCGGGTAATTCCCCAGACCTGGACAGAATGGACACAAAGGTTAATTCCCCAGAAATGGACAGAATGGACACAGAGATGAAATCCCCAAAACTGGACAGAATGGACACTGAGGGAAGTTCCCCAGAACTGGACAGAATGAACACTGAGGGTAA
This sequence comes from Mobula birostris, assembly GCF_030028105.1. Classification (NCBI taxonomy): domain Eukaryota; kingdom Metazoa; phylum Chordata; class Chondrichthyes; order Myliobatiformes; family Myliobatidae; genus Mobula; species Mobula birostris. Next base: position 19,758 of record NW_027276964.1, on the reverse strand, counting down.
TTCCCCAGAACTGGACAGAATGGACACAGAGGTTAATTCCCCAGAACTGGACAGAATGAACACGGAGATTAACTGCCCAGAGCCGTACAGAATGGACACAGAGAGAGAAATCCCCCAGAACAGGACAGAATGGACACAGAGCATAATTCCCCAGAACTGGACAGAATGGACACGGAGGTTAAATCCCCAGAGCTGGGCAGAATGGACACAGAGAGGGAAATTCCCCAGAACTGGACAGAATGGACACTGAAGATAATTCCCCAGAACGGGACAGAATGGACACTGAGGGTAATACCCAGAATTAGACTCAATGGACATTGAGAGGGTAATTCCCCAGACCTGGACAGAATGGACACAAAGGGTAATTCCCCAGAAATGGACAGAATGGACACAGAGATGAAATCCCCAAAACTGGACAGAATGGACACTGTGGGAAGTTCCCCAGAACTGGACAGAATGAACACTGAGGGTAATTCCCCAGAACTGGACAGAATGGACACAGAGGTTAATTCCCCAGAACTGGACAGAATGGACACGGAGATTAACTGCCCAGAGCCGTACAGAATGGACAGAGAGAGAGAAATCCCCCAGAACTGGACAGAATGGACACAGAGCATAATTCCCCAGAACTGGACAGAATGGACACGGAGGTTAAATCCCCAGAGCTGGACAGAATGGACACAGAGAGGGAAATTCCCCAGAACTGGACAGAATGGACACTGAAGATAATTCCCCAGAACGGGACAGAATGGACACTGAGGGTAATACCCAGAATTACTCTGAATGGACATTGAGAGGGTAATTCCCCAGACCTGGACAGAATGGACACAAAGGTCAATTCCCCAGAACTGGACAGAATGGACACAGAGATGAAATCCCCAAAACTGGACAGAATGGACACTGAGGGAAATTCCCCAGAACTGGACAGAATGGACACTGAGGGTCACTGCCCAGAAGAGGACAGAATGGACACAGAGCGTAATTCCCCAAAACTGGACAGAATGGACACTGAGGGTTATTCCCCAGAACTAGAGAGAATGGATACTGAGAGGGTAATTCCCCAGACCCGGACAGAATGGACACTGAGAGGGTAATTCCTCAGATCTGGACAGAATGGGCACTGACAGTATTTGCCCCAAACTGGACAGAACGGACACAGAGTAATTCGCCAGAACTGGACAGAATGGTCACAGAATGTAATCCCCCACATCTGGACATAATGGACACAGAGGTTAATTCCCCAGAAATGGAAAGAATGGACACACAGAGTAAATCCCCAGAACTGGAGAGAACGGACACAGAGAGTAATATCCCACAACTGGACAGTATGGACAAAGAGGGTAATTCCACAGAACTGGACAGATTGAACTCTGAAGGTAATTCCCCGGATCCGGACAGAATAGAGACTGAGAGCGAATTCCCTAGCACTGGACAGAATGGACATTTAGAGGCTAATCGGCCAGAAAGGGACAGAATGGACACTGAGAGTAATTCCCCAGAACTGGACAGAATGGACACATAGAGTAATTCCGCAGAACTGGACAGAATGGACACAGAGGGTAATTATACAGAACTGGACAGAATGAACACTGAGGGTAATTCCCCAGAACTGGTCAGAATGGACACAGAGGTTAATTCCCCAGAAATGGACAGAATGGACACGGAGATTAACTGCCCAGAGCCGTACAGAATGGACACAGAGAGAGAAATTCCCCAGAACTGGACAGAATGGACACAGAGCATAATTCCCCAGAACTGGACAGAATGAACACTGAGGGTAATTCCCCAGAACTGGACAGAATGGACACAGAAGTTAATTCCCCAGAAATGGAGAGAATGGACACGGAGATTAAATCCCCAATGCCGTACAGAATGGACACAGAGAGGGAAATTCCCCAGAACTGGACAGAATGGACACAGAGCATAATTCCCCAGAACTGGACAGAATGGACACGGAGGTTAAATCCCCAGAGCTGGACAGAATGGAAACTAAGGGCAATTCCCCAGAACTGGACATAATGGACACAGAGGGTAATTCCACAGAACTGGACAGAATGGACACTGAAGATAATTCCTCAGAATGGGACAGAACGGACTCTGAGGGTATTTCCCCAGACATGGAGAGAATGGACACTGAGAGGGTAATTCACCAGAACTGGACACGATGGACACAGAGGGAAATTCCCCAGAAATGGGCAGATTAGAGCCAGAGAGTAATTCACGAGAACTGGACAGAATGGACATTGAGAGGGTAATTCCCCAGACCTGGACAGAATGGACTCAGAGCATACTTCCCTAGAACTGGACAGAATGAACAGAGAGAGAAATTCGCCAGAAGTGGACAGAATGGACACAGAAAAGGTAATTTTACCCAGCAGTGGTGAGAATGGACTCTGAGGGTAAATCGGCAGAACCGGACAGCAGGGACACAGAGGGTAATTCCACAGAACTGGAAAGAATGGACACTGAGGGTAAATCCCCAGAACTGGATAGAATGGACACAGAGAGTAATTCCCCACCATTGGACAGTATGGACAAAGAGGGTAATTCCACAGAACTGGACAGAATGAACTCTGAAGGTAATTCACCGGATCCGGACAGAATGGAGACAGAGAGCTAATTCCCTAGCACTGGACAGAATGGACATTTAGAGGCTAATCGTCCAAACGGGACAGAGTGGACACTGAGAGTAATTCCACAGAACTGGACAGAGTGGACACATAGAGTAATTCCGCAGAACTGGACAGAATGGACACAGAGGGTAATTATACAGAACTGGACAGAATGAACACTGAGAGTAATTCCCCAGAACTGGACAGAATGGACACAGAGGTTAATTCCCCAGAACTGGACAGAATGGACACGGAGATTAACTGCCCAGAGCCGTACAGAATGGACACAGAGAGAGAAATTCCCCAGAACTGGACAGAATGGACACGGAGGTTAAATCCGCAGAGCTGGACAGAATGGACACAGAGAGGGAAATTCCCCAGAACTGGACAGAATGGACACTGAAGATAATTCCCCAGAACGGGACAGAATGGACACAGAGGGTAATACCCAGAATTAGACTGAATGGACATTGAGAGGGTAATTCCCCAGACCTGGACAGAATGGACACAAAGGTTAATTCCCCAGAACTGGACAGAATGGACACAGAGATGAAATCCCCAAAACTGCACAGAATGGACACTGAGGGAAATTCCCCAGAACTGGACAGAATGAACACTGAGGGTAATTCCCCAGAACTGGACAGAATGAACACTGAGGGTAATTCCCCAGAACTGGACAGAATGGACACAGAAGTTAATTCCCCAGAAATGGAGAGAATGGACACGGAGATTAAATCCCCAGTGCCGTACAGAATGGACACAGAGCATAATTCCCCAGAACTGGACAGAATGGACACGGAGGTTAAATCCCCAGAGCTGGACAGAATGGACACAGAGAGGGAAATTCCCTAGAACTGGACAGAATGGACACTGAGGGAAATTCCTCAGAACTGGACAGAATGGAAACTAAGGGCAATTCCCCAGAACTGGACATAATGGACACAGAGGGTAATTCCACAGAACTGGACAGAATGGACACTGAAGATAATTCCTCAGAATGGGACAGAACGGACTCTGAGGGTATTTCCCCAGACATGGAGAGAATGGACACTGAGAGGGTAATTCACCAGAACAGGACACGATGGACACAGAGGGAAATTCCCCAGAAATGGGCAGATTAGAGCCAGAGAGTAATTCACGAGAACTGGACAGAATGGACATTGAGAGGGTAATTCCCCAGACCTGGACAGAATGGACACAGAGCATACTTCCCTAGAACTGGACAGAATGAACAGAGAGAGAAATTCGCCAGAAGTGGACAGAATGGACACAGAAAAGGTAATTTTACCCAGCAGTGGTGAGAATGGACTCTGAGGGTAAATCGGCAGAACCGGACAGAAGGGACACAGAGGGTAATTCCGCAGAACTGGAAAGAATGGACACTGAGGGTAACTCCCCAGAACTGGATAGAATGGACACAGAGAGTAATTCCCCACAACTGGACAGTATGGACAAAGAGGGTAATTCCACAGAACTGGACAGAATGAACTCTGAAGGTAATTCACCGGATCCGGACAGAATGGAGACAGAGAGCTAATTCCCTAGCACTGGACAGAATGGACATTTAGAGGCTAATCGTCCAGAAAGGGACAGAATGGACACTGAGAGTAATTCCACAGAACTGGACAGAATGGACACATAGAGTAATTCCGCAGAACTGGACAGAATGGACACAGAGGGTAATTATACAGAACTGGACAGAATGAACACTGAGAGTAATTCCCCAGAACTGGACAGAATGGACACAGAGGTTAATTCCCCAGAACTGGACAGAATGGACACGGAGATTAACTGCCCAGAGCCGTACAGAATGGACACAGAGAGAGAAATTCCCCAGAACTGGACAGAATGGACACAGAGCATAATTCCCCAGAACTGGACAGAATGGACACGGAGGTTAAATCCGCAGAGCTGGACAGAATGGACACAGAGAGGGAAATTCCCCAGAACTGGACAGAATGGACACTGAAGATAATTCCCCAGAACGGGACAGAATGGACACTGAGGGTAATACCCAGAATTAGACTGAATGGACATTGAGAGGGTAATTCCACAGACCTGGACAGAATGGACACAAAGGTTAATTCCCCAGAACTGGACAGATTGGACACAGAGATGAAATCCACAAAACTGGACAGAATGGACACTGAGGGAAATTCCCCAGAACTGGACAGAATGAACACTGAGGGAAATTCCCCAGAACTGGACAGAATGGACACAGAGGTTAATTCCCCAGAACTGGACAGAATGGACACGGAGATTAACTGCCCAGAGCCGTACAGAATGGGCACAGAGAAAGAAATTCCCCAGAACTGGACAGAATGGACACAGAGCATAATTCCCCAGAACTGGACAGAATGGACACAGAGATGAAATCCCCAAAACTGGACAGAATGGACACTGAGGGAAATTCCCCAGAACTGGACAGAATGGACACAGAGCATAATTCCCCAGAACTGGACAGAATGGACACGGAGGTTAAATCCCCAGAGCTGGACAGAATGGACACAGAGAGGGAAATTCCCCAGAACTGGACAGAATGGACACTGAAGATAATTCCCCAGAACGGGACAGAATGGACACTGAGGGTAATACCCAGAATTAGACTGAATGGACATTGAGAGGGTAATTCCCCAGACCTGGACAGAATGGACATAAAGGTTATTTCCCCAGAACTGGACAGAATGGACACAGAGATGAAATCCCCAAAACTGGACAGAATGGACACTGAGGGAAATTCCCCAGAACTGGACAGAATGGACACAGAGGTTAATTCCCCAGAAATGGAAAGAATGGACACACAGAGTAAATCCCCAGAACTGGACAGATTGGACACAAGGAGGGTAATTCCACAGAACTGGACAGAATGGACACTGAAGGTAATTTATCAGAACGGGACAGAATGGACACTGAGGATAATTCTGCAGAACTGGACAAAATGGACATTGAGAGGATAATTCCTCAGTCCTGGACAGAATGGACTCAATGGTTAATTCCCCAGAACAGGACAGAATGGACACAGAGCATAATTCCCCAGAACTGGACAGAACGGACACGGAGGTTAATTCCCCAGAAATGGAAAGAATGGACACACGGAGTAAATCCCCAGAAAAGGACAGAATGGACACAAGGAGGGTCATTCCACAGAACTGGACAGAATGGACACTGAAGATAATTCCCCAAAACGGGACAGAATGGACACTGAGGGTAATACCCAGAATTAGACTGAATGGACATTGAGAGGGTAGTTCCCCAGATCTGGACAGAATGGACACAGAGATGAAATCCACAGAACTGGACAGAATGGACACTGAGGGAAATTCCCCAGAAATGGAGAGAATGGACACCGAGGGTCACTGGCCAGAAGAGGACAGAATGGACACAGAGCGTAATTCCCCAAAACTGGACAGAATGGGCACTGAGGGTTATTCCCCAGAACTGGAGAGAATGGATACTGAGAGGCTTATTCCCCAGACCCGGACAGAATAGACACTGAGAGGGTAATTCCTCAGATCTGGACAGAATGGACACTGACAATATTTCCCCCAAACTGGACAGAATGGACACAGAATGTAATCCCCCACATCCGGGCATAATGGACACAGAGGTTAATTCCCCAGAAATGGAAAGAATGGACACAGAGAGTAAATCCCCAGAACTGGACAGATTGGACACAAGGAGGGTAATTCCACAGAACTGGACAGAATGGACACTGAAGGTAATTCCCCAGAACGGGACAGAATGGACACTAAGGATAATTCCGCAGAACTGGACAGAATGGACACAGTGGTTAATTCCCCAGAAATGGACAGAATGGACACAGAGCATAATTCCCCAGAACTGGACAGAATGAACACAGAGAGAAATTTGCCAGAACTGGACAGAATGGACACAGAAAAGGTAATTTTAACCAGCACTGGTCAGAATGGACTCTGAGGGTAATTTGGCAGAACCGGAAAGAATGGACACTGCGGGTAATTCCCCAGACCTGGACAGAATGGACACAAAGGTTAATTCCCCAGAAATGGACAGAATGGACACAGAGATGAAATCCCCAAAACTGGACAGAATGGACACTGAGGGAAGTTCCCCAGAACTGGACAGAATGAACACTGAGGGTAATTCCCCAGAACTGGACAGAATGGACACAGAGGTTAATTCCCCAGAACTGGACAGAATGGACACGGAGATTAACTGCCCAGAGCCGTACAGAATGGACACAGAGAGAGAAATCCCCCAGAACAGGACAGAATGGACACAGAGCATAATTCCCCAGAACTGGACAGAATGGACACGGAGGTTAAATCCCCAGAGCTGGGCAGAATGGACACAGAGAGGGAAATTCCCCAGAACTGGACAGAATGGACACTGAAGATAATTCCCCAGAACGGGACAGAATGGACACTGAGGGTAATACCCAGAATTAGACTGAATGGTCATTGAGAGGGTAATTCCCCAGACCTGGACAGAATGGACACAAAGGGTAATTCCCCAGAAATGGACAGAATGGACACAGAGATGAAATCCCCAAAACTGGACAGAATGGACACTGTGGGAAGTTCCCCAGAACTGGACAGAATGAACACTGAGGGTAATTCCCCAGAACTGGACAGAATGGACACAGAGGTTAATTCCCCAGAACTGGACAGAATGGACACGGAGATTAACTGCCCAGAGCCGTACAGAATGGACACAGAGAGAGAAATCCCCCAGAACTGGACAGAATGGACACAGAGCATAATTCCCCAGAACTGGACAGAATGGACACGGAGGTTAAATCCCCAGAGCTGGACAGAATGGACACAGAGAGGGAAATTCCCCAGAACTGGACAGAATGGACACTAAAGATAATTCCCCAGAACGGGACAGAATGGACACTGAGGGTAATACCCAGAATTAGACTGAATGGACATTGAGAGGGTAATTCCCCAGACCTGGACAGAATGGACACAAAGGTCAATTCCCCAGAACTGGACAGAATGGACACAGAGATGAAATCCCCAAAACTGGACAGAATGGACACTGAGGGAAATTCCCCAGAACTGGACAGAATGGACACTGAGGGTCACTGCCCAGAAGAGGACAGAATGGACACAGAGCGTAATTCCCCAAAACTGGACAGAATGGACACTGACGGTTATTCCCCAGAACTAGAGAGAATGGATACTGAGAGGGTAATTCCCCAGACCCGGACAGAATGGACACTGAGAGGGTAATTCCTCAGATCTGGACAGAATGGGCACTGACAGTATTTGCCCCAAACTGGACAGAACGGACACAGAGTAATTCGCCAGAACTGGACAGAATGGTCACAGAATGTAATTCCCCACATCTGGACATAATGGACACAGAGGTTAATTCCCGAGAAATGGAAAGAATGGACACACAGAGTAAATCCCCAGAACTGGAGAGAACGGACACAGAGAGTAATATCCCACAACTGGACAGTATGGACAAAGAGGGTAATTCCACAGAACTGGACAGATTGAACTCTGAAGGTAATTCCCCGGATCCGGACAGAATAGAGACTGAGAGCGAATTCCCTAGCACTGGACAGAATGGACATTTAGAGGCTAATCGGCCAGAAAGGGACAGAATGGACACTGAGAGTAATTCCCCAGAACTGGACAGAATGGACACATAGAGTAATTCCGCAGAACTGGTCAGAATGGACACAGAGGTTAATTCCCCAGAAATGGACAGAATGGACACGGAGATTAACTGCCCAGAGCCGTACAGAATGGACACAGAGAGAGAAATTCCCCAGAACTGGACAGAATGAACACTGAGGGTAATTCCCCAGAACTGGACAGAATGGACACAGAAGTTAATTCCCCAGAAATGGAGAGAATGGACACGGAGATTAAATCCCCAATGCCGTACAGAATGGACACAGAGAGGGAAATTCCCCAGAACTGGACAGAATGGACACAGAGCATAATTCCCCAGAACTGGACAGAATGGACACGGAGGTTAAATCCCCAGAGCTGGACAGAATGGAAACTAAGGGCAATTCCCCAGAACTGGACATAATGGACACAGAGGGTAATTCCACAGAACTGGACAGAATGGACACTGAAGATAATTCCTCAGAATGGGACAGAACGGACTCTGAGGGTATTTCCCCAGACATGGAGAAAATGGACACTGAGAGGGTAATTCACCAGAACTGGACACGATGGACACAGAGGGAAATTCCCCAGAAATGGGCAGATTAGAGCCAGAGAGTAATTCACGAGAACTGGACAGAATGGACATTGAGAGGGTAATTCCCCAGACCTGGACAGAATGGACTCAGAGCATACTTCCCTAGAACTGGACAGAATGAACAGAGAGAGAAATTCGCCAGAAGTGGACAGAATGGACACAGAAAAGGTAATTTTACCCAGCAGTGGTGAGAATGGACTCTGAGGGTAAATCGGCAGAACCGGACAGCAGGGACACAGAGGGTAATTCCGCAGAACTGGAAAGAATGGACACTGAGGGTAACTCCCCAGAACTGGATAGAATGGACACAGAGAGTAATTCCCCACCATTGGACAGTATGGACAAAGAGGGTAATTCCACAGAACTGGACAGAATGAACTCTGAAGGTAATTCACCGGATCCGGACAGAATGGAGACAGAGAGCTAATTCCCTAGCACTGGACAGAATGGACATTTAGAGGCTAATCGTCCAAACGGGACAGAGTGGACACTGAGAGTAATTCCACAGAACTGGACAGAGTGGACACATAGAGTAATTCCGCAGAACTGGACAGAATGGACACAGAGGGTAATTATACAGAACTGGACAGAATGAACACTGAGAGTAATTCCCCAGAACTGGACAGAATGGACACAGAGGTTAATTCCCCAGAACTGGACAGAATGGACACGGAGATTAACTGCCCAGAGCCGTACAGAATGGACACAGAGAGAGAAATTCCCCAGAACTGGACAGAATGGACACGGAGGTTAAATCCGCAGAGCTGGACAGAATGGACACAGAGAGGGAAATTCCCCAGAACTGGACAGAATGGACACTGAAGATAATTCCCCAGAACGGGACAGAATGGACACTGAGGGTAATACCCAGAATTAGACTGAATGGACATTGAGAGGGTAATTCCCCAGACCTGGACAGAATGGACACAAAGGTTAATTCCCCAGAACTGGACAGAATGGACACAGAGATGAAATCCCCAAAACTGGACAGAATGGACACTGAGGGAAATTCCCCAGAACTGGACAGAATGAACACTGAGGGTAATTCCCCAGAACTGGACAGAATGAACACTGAGGGTAATTCCCCAGAACTGGACAGAATGGACACAGAAGTTAATTCCCCAGAAATGGAGAGAATGGACACGGAGATTAAATCCCCAGTGCCGTACAGAATGGACACATAGAGGGAAATTCCCCAGAACTGGACAGAATGGACACAGAGCATAATTCCCCAGAACTGGACAGAATGGACACGGAGGTTAAATCCCCAGAGCTGGACAGAATGGACACAGAGAGGGAAATTCCCTAGAACTGGACAGAATGGACACTGAGGGAAATTCCTCAGAACTGGACAGAATGGAAACTAAGGGCAATTCCCCAGAACTGGACATAATGGACACAGAGGGTAATTCCACAGAACTGGACAGAATGGACACTGAAGATAATTCCTCAGAATGGGACAGAACGGACTCTGAGGGTATTTCCCCAGACATGGAGAGAATGGACACTGAGAGGGTAATTCACCAGAACAGGACACGATGGACACAGAGGGAAATTCCCCAGAAATGGGCAGATTAGAGCCAGAGAGTAATTCACGAGAACTGGACAGAATGGACATTGAGAGGGTAATTCCCCAGACCTGGACAGAATGGACACAGAGCATACTTCCCTAGAACTGGACAGAATGAACAGAGAGAGAAATTCGCCAGAAGTGGACAGAATGGACACAGAAAAGGTAATTTTACCCAGCAGTGGTGAGAATGGACTCTGAGGGTAAATCGGCAGAACCGGACAGAAGGGACACAGAGGGTAATTCCGCAGAACTGGAAAGAATGGACACTGAGGGTAACTCCCCAGAACTGGATAGAATGGACACAGAGAGTAATTCCCCACAACTGGACAGTATGGACAAAGAGGGTAATTCCACAGAACTGGACAGAATGAACTCTGAAGGTAATTCACCGGATCCGGACAGAATGGAGACAGAGAGCTAATTCCCTAGCACTGGACAGAATGGACATTTAGAGGCTAATCGTCCAAACGGGACAGAATGGACACTGAGAGTAATTCCACAGAACTGGACAGAATGGACACATAGAGTAATTCCGCAGAACTGGACAGAATGGACACAGAGGGTAATTATACAGAACTGGACAGAATGAACACTGAGAGTAATTCCCCAGAACTGGACAGAATGGACACAGAGGTTAATTCCCCAGAACTGGACAGAATGGACACGGAGATTAACTGCCCAGAGCCGTACAGAATGGACACAGAGAGAGAAATTCCCCAGAACTGGACAGAATGGACACAGAGCATAATTCCCCAGAACTGGACAGAATGGACACGGAGGTTAAATCCGCAGAGCTGGACAGAATGGACACAGAGAGGGAAATTCCCCAGAACTGGACAGAATGGACACTGAAGATAATTCCCCAGAACGGGACAGAATGGACACTGAGGGTAATACCCAGAATTAGACTGAATGGACATTGAGAGGGTAATTCCACAGACCTGGACAGAATGGACACAAAGGTTAATTCCCCAGAACTGGACAGATTGGACACAGAGATGAAATCCCCAAAACTGGACAGAATGGACACTGAGGGAAATTCCCCAGAACTGGACAGAATGGACACAGAGCATAATTCCCCAGAACTGGACAGAATGGTCACAGAGATGAAATCCCCAAAACTGGACAGAATGGAAACTGAGGGAAATTCCCCAGAACTGGACAGAATGGACACAGAGCATAATTCCCCAGAACTGGACAGAATGGACACGGAGGTTAAATCCCCAGAGCTGGACAGAATGGACACAGAGAGGGAAATTCCCCAGAACTGGACAGAATGGACACTGAAGATAATTCCCCAGAACGGGACAGAATGGACACTGAGGGTAATACCCAGAATTAGACTGAATGGACATTGAGAGGGTAATTCCCCAGACCTGGACAGAATGGACATAAAGGTTATTTCCCCAGAACTGGACAGAATGGACACAGAGATGAAATCCCCAAAACTGGACAGAATGGACACTGAGGGAAATTCCCCAGAACTGGACAGAATGGACACAGAGGTTAATTCCCCAGAAATGGAAAGAATGGACACACAGAGTAAATCCCCAGAACTGGACAGATTGGACACAAGGAGGGTAATTCCACAGAACTGGACAGAATGGACACTGAAGGTAATTTATCAGAACGGGACAGAATGGACACTGAGGATAATTCTGCAGAACTGGACAAAATGGACATTGAGAGGATAATTCCTCAGTCCTGGACAGAATGGACTCAATGGTTAATTCCCCAGAACAGGACAGAATGGACACAGAGCATAATTCCCCAGAACGGGACAGAATGGACACTGAGGGTAATACCCAGAATTAGACTGAATGGACATTGAGAGGGTAGTTCCCCAGATCTGGACAGAATGGACACAGAGATGAAATCCACAGAACTGGACAGAATGGACACTGAGGGAAATTCCCCAGAAATGGAGAGAATGGACACCGAGGGTCACTGGCCAGAAGAGGACAGAATGGACACAGAGCGTAATTCCCCAAAACTGGACAGAATGGGCACTGAGGGTTATTCCCCAGAACTGGAGAGAATGGATACTGAGAGGGTTATTCCCCAGACCCGGACAGAATAGACACTGAAAGGGTAATTCCTCAGATCTGGACAGAATGGACACTGACAATATTTCCCCCAAACTGGACAGAACGGACACAGAGTAATTCGCCAGAACTGGACAGAATGGACACAGAATGTAATCCCCCACATCCGGGCATAATGGACACAGAGGATAATTCCCCAGAAATGGAAAGAATGGACACAGAGAGTAAATCCCCAGAACTGGACAGATTGGACACAAGGGGGGTAATTCCACAGAACTGGACAGAATGGACACTGAAGGTAATTCCCCAGAACGGGACAGAATGGACACTAAGGATAATTCCGCAGAACTGGACAGAATGGACACAGTGGTTAATTCCCCAGAAATGGACAGAATGGACACAGAGCATAATTCCCCAGAACTGGACAGAATGAACACAGAGAGAAATTTGCCAGAACTGGACAGAATGGACACAGAAAAGGTAATTTTAACCAGCACTGGTCAGAATGGACTCTGAGGGTAATTTGGCAGAACCGGAAAGAATGGACACTGCGGGTAATTCCACAGAACTGGAAAGAATGGACACTGAGGGTAATTCCACAGAAATGGATAGAATGGACAGAGAAAGTAATTCCCTAGAACTGGACAGAATGGACACTGAGGGAAATTCCTCAGAACTGGACAGAATGGACACTAAGGGCAATTCACCAGAACTGGACATAATGGACACAGAGGGTAATTGCACAGAACTGGACAGAATGGACACTGAAAATAATTCCTCAGAATGGGACAGAATGGACACTGAGGGTAATACCCAGAATTGGACTGAATGGACATTGAGAGGGTAATTCCCCAGACCTGGACAGAATGGACACTGATAGGGTAATTCCTCAGATCTGGACAGAATGGAGACTGACAGTACTTCCCCAAAACTGGACAGAACGGACACAGAGCAATTCGCCAGAACTGGACAGAATGGACACAGAGAGTAATTCCCCAGAACTGGACAGAATGGACACAGAGAGTAATTCACAAGAACTGGACAGGATGGACACAGGGGGTAATACCCAGAATTAGACTGAATGGACATTGAGATGGTAACTCTCCAGACCTGGACAGAATGGACACAAAGGTTAATTCCCCAGAACTAGACAGAATGGACACAGAGATAAAATCCCCAAAACTGGACAGAATGGACACTGAGGGAAATTCGCCAGAACTGGACAGAATGAACACTGAGGGTAATTCCCCAGAACTGGACAGAATGGACACAGAGGTTAATTCCCCAGAACTGGACAGATTGGACACGGAGATTAACTGCCCAGAGTCGTACAGAATGGACACAGAGAGGGTAATTCCTCAGATCTGGACAGAATGGACACTGACAGTATTTGCCCCAAACTGGACAGAACGGACACAGAGTAATTCGCCAGAACTGGACAGAATGCTCACAGAATGTAATCCCCCACATCTGGACATAATGGACACAGAGGTTAATTCCCCAGAAATGGAAAGAATGGAAACACAGAGTAAATCCCCAGAACTGGACAGATTGGACACAAGGAGGGTCATTCCACAGAACTGGACAGAATGGACACTGAAGATAATTCCCCAAAACGGGACAGAATGGACACTGAGGGTAATACCCAGAATTAGACTGAATGGATATTGAGAGGGTAGTTCCCCAGATCTGGACAGAATGGACACAGAGATGAAATCCACAGAACTGGACAGAATGGACACTGAGGGAAATTCCCCAGAAATGGAGAGAATGGACACCGAGGGTCACTGGCCAGAAGAGGACAGAATGGACACAGAGCGTAATTCCCCAAAACTGGACAGAATGGGCACTGAGGGTTATTCCCCAGAACTGGAGAGAATGGATACTGAGAGGGTTATTCCCCAGACCCGGACAGAATAGACACTGAGAGGGTAATTCCTCAGATCTGGACAGAATGGACACTGACAATATTTCCCCCAAACTGGACAGAACGGACACAGAGTAATTCGCCAGAACTGGACAGAATGGTCACAGAATGTAATCCCCCACATCCGGGCATAATGGACACAGAGGTTAATTCCCCAGAAATGGAAAGAATGGACACAGAGAGTAAATCCCCAGAACTGGACAGATTGGACACAAGGAGGGTAATTCCACAGAACTGGACAGAATGGACACTGAAGGTAATTCCCCAGAACGGGACAGAATGGACACTAAGGATAATTCCGCAGAACTGGACAGAATGGACACAGTGGTTAATTCCCCAGAAATGGACAGAATGGACACAGAGCATAATTCCCCAGAACTGGACAGAATGAACACAGAGAGAAATTTGCCAGAACTGGACAGAATGGACACAGAAAAGGTAATTTTAACCAGCACTGGTCAGAATGGACTCTGAGGGTAATTTGGCAGAAACGGAAAGAATGGACACTGCGGGTAATTCCACAGAACTGGAAAGAATGGACACTGAGGGTAATTCAACAGAAATGGATAGAATGGACAGAGAAAGTAATTCCCTAGAACTGGACAGAATGGACACTGAGGGAAATTCCTCAGAACTGGACAGAATGGACACTAAGGGCAATTCACCAGAACTGGACATAATGGACACAGAGGGTAATTGCACAGAACTGGACAGAATGGACACTGAGGGAAATTCCCCAGAACTGGACAGAATGAACACTGAGGGTAATTCCCCAGAACTGGACAGAATGAACACTGAGGGTAATTCCCCAGAACTGGACAGAATGGACACAGAAGTTAATTCCCCAGAAATGGAGAGAATGGACACGGAGATTAAATCCCCAGTGCCGTACAGAATGGACACAGAGAGGGAAATTCCCCAGAACTGGACAGAATGGACACAGAGAGTAATTCCCCAGAACTGGACAGAATGGACACAGAGAGTAATTCCCAAGAACTGGACAGGATGGACACAGGGGGTAATTACAATGAAAAGGACAGAATGGATACTGAGAGTAATTACCCAGAAGTGGACAGAATGGACACTGAGGGTAATTCCCCAAAAATAGACAGAATGGACACAGAGGGTCATTCCCCAGAACTGGACATAACGGACACTGAGGGTAATTCCCCAGAACTGGACAGAACGGACTCTGAGGGTATTTCCCCAGACATGGAGAGAATGGACACTGAGAGGGTAATTCACCAGAACTGGACACGATGGACACAGAGGGAAATTCCCCAGAAATGGGCAGATTAGAGCCAGAGAGTAATTCACGAGAACTGGACAGAATGGACATTGAGAGGGTAATTCCCCAGACCTGGACAGAATGGACACAGAGCATACTTCCCCAGAACTGGACAGAATGAACAGAGAGAGAAATTCGCCAGAAGTGGACAGAATGGACACAGAAAAGGTAATTTTACCCAGCAGTGGTGAGAATGGACTCTGAGGGTAAATCGGCAGAACCGGACAGAAGGGACACAGAGGGTAATTCCGCAGAACTGGAAAGAATGGACACTGTGGGTAACTCCCCAGAACTGGATAGAATGGACACAGAGAGTAATTCCCCACAACTGGACAGTATGGACAAAGAGGGTAATTCCACAGAACTGGACAGAATGAACTCTGAAGGTAATTCACCGGATCCGGACAGAATGGAGACAGAGAGCTAATTCCCTAGCACTGGACAGAATGGACATTTAGAGGCTAATCGTCCAAACGGGACAGAATGGACACTGAGAGTAATTCCACAGAACTGGACAGAATGGACACATAGAGTAATTCCGCAGAACTGGACAGAATGGACACAGAGGTTAATTCCCCAGAACTGGACAGAATGGACACGGAGATTAACTGCCCAGAGCCGTACAGAATGGACACAGAGAGAGAAATTCCCCAGAACTGGACAGAATGGACACAGAGCATAATTCCCCAGAACTGGACAGAATGGACACGGAGGTTAAATCCGCAGAGCTGGACAGAATGGACACAGAGAGGGAAATTCCCCAGAACTGGACAGAATGGACACAGAGCATAATTCCCCAGAACTGGACAGAATGGACACGGAGGTTAAATCCGCAGAGCTGGACAGAATGGACACAGAGAGGGAAATTCCCCAGAACTGGACAGAATGGACACTGAAGATATTTCCTCAGAACGGGACAGAATGGATACTGAGGGTAATACCCAGAATTAGACTGAATGGACATTGAGAGGGTAATTCTCCAGACCTGGACAGAATGGACACAAAGGTTAATTCCCCAGAAGTAGACAGAATGGACACAGAGATAAAATCCCCAAAACTGGACAGAATGGACACTGAGGGAAATTCCCCAGAACTGGACAGAATGAACACTGAGGGTAATTCCCCAGAACTGGACAGAATGGACACAGAGGTTAATTCCCCAGAACTGGACAGATTGGACACGGAGATTAACTGCCCAGAGCCGTACAGAATGGACACTGACAGTATTTGCCCCAAACTGGATAGAGCGGACACAGAGTAATTCGCCAGAACTGGACAGAATGGTCACAGAATGTAATCCCCCACATCTGGACATAATGGACACAGAGGTTAATTCCCCAGAAATGGAAAGAATGGACACACAGAGTAAATCCCCAGAACTGGACAGATTGGACACAAGGAGGGTAATTCCACAGAACTGGACAGAATGGACACTGAAGGTAATTCCCCAGAACGGGACAGAATGGATGCTGAGGATAATTCTGCAGAACTGGACAAAATGGACATTGAGAGGATAATTCCTCAGACCTGGACAGAATGGACTCAATGGTAATTCACCAGAACAGGACAGAATGGCCACAGAGCATAATTGCCCAGAACTAGACAGAATGAACACAGAGAGAAATTCGCCAGAACTGGACAGAATGGAAACAGAAAAGGTAATTTTACCCAGCAGTGGTGAGAATGGACTCTGAGGGTAATTCGGCAGAACCGGACAGAAGGGACACTGAGGGTAATTCCGCAGAACTGGAAAGAATGGACACTGAGGGTAACTCCCCAGAACTGGAGAGAACGGACACAGAGAGTAATTCCCCACAACTGGACAGTATGGACAAAGAGGGTAATTCCACAGAACTGGACAGATTGAACTCTGAAGGTAATTCCCCGGATCCGGACAGAATAGAGACAGAGAGCTAATTCCCTAGCACTGGACAGAATGGACATTTAGAGGCTAATCGTCCAGAAAGGGACAGAATGGACACTGAGAGTAATTCCCCAGAACTGGACAGAATGGACATATAGAGTAATTCCGCAGAACTGGACAGAATGGACACAGAGGGTAATTATACAGAACTGGACAGAATGAACACTGAGGGTAATTCACCAGAACTGGACAGAATGGACACAGAGGTTAATTCAACAGAACTGGACAGAATGGACACGGAGATTAACTGCCCAGAGCCGTACAGAATGGACACAGAGAGAGATATTCCCCAGAACTGGACAGAATGGACACAGAGCATAATTCCCCAGAACTGGACAGAATGGACACGGAGGTTAAATCCCCAGAGCTGGACAGAATGGACACAGAGAGGGAAATTCCCCAGAACTGGACAGAATGGACACTGAAGATAATTCCCCAGAACGGGACCGAATGGACACTGAGGGTAATACCCAGAATGAGACTGAATGGACATTGAGAGGGTAATTCCCCAGACCTGGACAGAATGGACACAAAGGTTAATTCCCCAGAACTGGACAGAATGGACACAGAGATGAAATCTCCAAAACTGGACAGAATGGACACTGAGGGAAATTCCCCAGAACTGGACAGAATGGACACTGAGGGTCACTGCCCAGAAGAGGACAGAATGGACACAGAGCGTAATTACCCAAAACTGGACAGAATGGACACTGAGGGTTATTCCCCAGAACTAGAGAGAATGGATACTGAGAGGGTAATTCCCCAGACCCGGACAGAAGAGACACTGAGAGGGTAATTCCTCAGATCTGGACAGAATGGGCACTGACAGTATTTGCCCCAAACTGGACAGAACGGACACAGAGTAATTCGCCAGAATTGGACAGAATGGTCTCAGAATGTAATCCCCCACATCTGGACATAATGGACACAGAGGTTAATTCCACAGAAATGGAAAGAATGGACACACAGAGTAAATCCCCAGAACTAGACAGATTGGACACAAGGAGGGTAATTCCACAGAACTGGACAGAATGGACACTGAAGGTAATTCCCCAGAACGGGACAGAATGGACACTGAGGATAATTCCTCAGAACTGGACAGAATGGAAACTAAGGGCAATTCCCCAGAACTGGACATAATGGACACAGAGGGTAATTCCACAGAACTGGACAGAATGGACACTGAAGATAATTCCTCAGAATGGGACAGAATGGACACTGTGGGTAATACCCAGAATTGGACTGAATGGACATTGAGAGGGTAATTCCCCAGACTTGGACAGAATGGACACAGAGTTTAATTCCCCAGAAATGGATAGAATGGACACAGAGATTAAATCCCCAGAACTGGACAGATTGGACACTGAGGGAAATTCCTCAGAACTGGACAGAATTGACACTGAGGGTCACTGCCCAGAACTGGACAGAATGGACACAGAGCGTCATTCCCCGAAACTGGACAGAATGGACACTGAGTGTCATTCCCCAGAACTGGAGAGAATGGATACTGAGAGCGTAATTCCCCAGAACTGGACAGAATGGATACTGAGGTTAATTCCCCAGAACTGGACAGAATGAACACACAGAGAAATTCGCCAGAACTGGACAGAATGGACACAGAAAAGGTAATTTTAACAAGCACTGGTCAGAATGGACTCTGAGGGTAATTTGGCAGAACCGGAAAGAATGGACACTGAGGGAAATTCCCCAGAACTGGACAGAATGGACACTGAGGGTCACTGCCCAGAAGTGGAAAGAATGGACACAGAGCGTAATTCCCCAAAACTGGACAGAATGGACACTGAGGGTTATTCCCCAGAACTGGAGAGAATGGATACTGCGAGGGTAATTCCCCATATCCGGACAGAATGGACACTGAGAGGGTAATTCCTCAGATCTGGACAGAATGGACACTGACAGTATTTCCCCCAAACTGGACAGAACGGACACAGAGTAATTCGCCAGAATTGGACAGAATGGACACAGAATGTAATCCCCCACATCTGGACATAATGGACACAGAGGTTAATTCCACAGAAATGGAACGAATGGACACACAGAGTAAATCCCCAGAACTGGACAGATTGGACACAAGGAGGGTAATTCCACAGAACTGGACAGAATGGACACTGAGGATAATTCCACAGAACAGGACAGAATGGACATTGAGAGGATAATTCCC